>NC_048302.1:89200340-89397327 GCF_013100865.1 Trachemys scripta elegans
GGCTGCTCTGCTCCTCCCCTGACTCTTCGGCTCTGTTTAAGAGCCAAGCGCTACAGGCTTTGGGCAGCCCCCATGCCTCCGGACCCTGCGCCGCTGGAGCCCGGGAGGGGAAGTGCCCGGCCGGGGGCGCAGGGTCCGGAGGCATAGGGGCTGCCCGAAGCCCAAGCGCTACCGGCTTCACGGTTTGCCGGGCAGCCTCCAGACCCTGCACCCCCAGCTGGGCGCTTCCCCTCCTGGGCTCCAGCTGCACTGGGGAAGCACCGGCCGGGGGCGCAGGGTCTGGGGGCTGCCCAGCAAACCGTGAAGCTGGTAGCGCTCGGGCAGCCCTTTTCGCGTGGCTGGGAGGGAGGAGGGGGCGGAGTTAGGGCAGGGTTGGGCAGGGAAGGGGCAGAGTTGGGGCGGGGCTGGGGTGGGAAATGGGCGGGGCCAGGGCCCTGTGCAGGGTCCTCTTTTTTTAATTTGTAACCCTACCAAACTGCCTCACCTGGGCCAAATTCTGGCTCTGTTCCATAAGTGCAACCCCGCATATAAGGCATCTGATATTAATCTCTGATCCTTTAACCACTTACGAATGGATTTAACGGCACATACGCTAATAGTGCCATTAATTTCAACGGGGCTACTTGTGTACATACACTTAAGCAGGTATTTGTTTGAAGGATCAGAACCTTAGAGGCTACTTCTGAAAATTTGAGCCCAAGTGACCTTCCCATAGTCACATAGCAAGCCAGTGGCAGAGTGAGAAACAGAGCCCCTCTTCCCTGAATCCCAGTGCCTTGCTCTGAATGGAAGACTAGATCGCCTGCTCATTGACATTAAATCATAGCTACCATGGTGACTGGATTTACCTTTTTGTACAGGATGATTAAGTAAGTTCTTTCGTACAGGATGTTGACCAAGAAAAGTGTCTTCTAATTTAAGATTTATTTTTTTCCAGATCAGGCAAAGCACCTATGTTAGTGACATTTCTCAAGGTTAATCAACTGAGACCCTGGGTAGGCCAGAGTAAGGAGATAAATACTTTTATTGACTTGCGAGTAGAAGTAACTTACATCATATTAATCTTTTCTTTAAATCAAATTTAAAGAGTTTCTGGTTTAAGATCACTGCTCTTAGGGTCTCTCCTGTGGGATGGAATTGGAACAAGTCTGACATTTAAAAGCACATATTGAAAAAGACATTCTGATTCTTGCGCAATGGAGATATCGGTGCAGATATTGCAACTATGAGATGCACCCAAGCAATAGTAGGTTCTGCATTCAAAGGAGCAAATCCTACCCTTCATCTGGAACACTAGATCCTCTTGCATCAAAGTCAGTGCACTTCCAGTGCATAAATTGGGGGAACAGAATTTGGGGAGACTGTGCCTTGGTGAGGTACCTCTGTATGTGGAACCTACTCACTAGTGGCTCCTTGCATGGCTGTATGCAAGGGCAGGTAGGGAGGACAGAGTGACCCACCTTTTTGTAGATGTTATGGTCTTACCCTGCCTTACGCTATTGTGGGGACATGTGGCGGTAGAACCTGGAACAGTAGCTATGGAAGGGCCTAGATAAGACTACACCCCATCTTTCCCCTGAGGATTTCCCCAGTTCCTTGTCAGTGCCCAGGGTCTTGTGAGGGGCGATTTGCTCAGAGCTTGTCTGCACAGGGAAGTTATTCTGGAATAAGGTAAAGTGTGAATTTAAAATGCTTATAGCTAGTCTGGAAAAACAGTGCTTTTTTCTGGTTTAATTTAATCGACTGTGATTAAGCTAAACTAAAGGAAGACACACTCTTATTTCCAGAGCAAGTGTGTCCACATGGGGAGCTATTCTGGAATAGTTGTTGTAGAATACCTTATTCTGTAATAGAGAGACAAGGTAGGTGAGGGAGTATCTTTTATTGGACCAACTTCTGTTGATGAAAGAGACACGTTTTTAAGCTACACAGAGCTCTTCTTCAGGTCTGTGTAGCTCAATAGTGGGTCTCTTTCACCAACAAAAGTTGGTCCAATATAAGGTATTACTTCATCTATCTTTTCACTCTACTATCCTGGGACCAACATGGCTACAACAACACTACAAACAACAGTGAAAATTATTCCATAATAGCTATTCTGGTCAATTTCCCCCTGTAGACAAGCCCTTAGTAAATAGTACCATGTACTGAAAACTGTAAACTGGAGTGGTAACTTTGATAGACCTATTCGAGTTCCTTTTTGAAAGATCTACTGTAATGCAAAGATCTAAGTCCACAGCTGTCCTTGGTGTATGATGTTGTAACATCCCCATTAAGCTTGATTTTTTTTTTTAAAGCAGAAAATAGTTTGCTGTGAGTCCCTTGTTATGTTTACAGCCGTTAAGATGTTAGGTATTTCTTCCCTTTTCCTCCTCCTCCCCCATATATCCGCCCTAGTAAACAAAAAGTGATGACTGCTGAGAATCTTCTCTCTGCCTTCCAAGAAGAGAACTCCTTCCACTAGCAATTTAATACTGCCTAAACCACAAAAGGTACAGTCAGATTATCCTAGATAAACCAAGGACCAAACATACAGGGCACTGCAAACAACCACAAAGAAAGAATCCAATGACCAAGTCATTAATATAAATATTTGAACGCATACGTGAATTTGTTTAGTCTGTGCCCCGTGGTTAAAAACTTTTTATCCACCGTATTTGTTTCAGGAATGGGTTTTTTTGGAACTGAAGAAAATTTCCTGTTGTAGCTGTAAGAGTATTACATATTGAAAAGCTGGTCAGTTTGGGTGGATTAGCCATCTGCATTGACAGGCTGTTACAGTAATATTTACAGAAAGCAAGCAATATTTATTTTAAATATGTCTGGATTCAGTCTGTCAGCACATCCAATACCCACCGTGTGTTGCAGTCTGCTGGACTCAAGTGTCGATGTCCCACTGGAGCTCTGAAATGTTGCTGCAGCCAAAGGCCTTGGGTCACCTTGTGTTTACATGATGTGTCTAGTTCCTTCACTGTGTAAATTTTAGCAGGAGGTGAGCCATGCATTGAATGTGCTGCTAGAATTTATTTTCTGAGCTGCTTATTCACTTCTGAAGGTGTAGGGTCATCACAATTTTAGGGAGGTGGAGTGTAATTGCTCTCCTTTCTGAGTCAGTACTGAACCAGCATCATTTCCTACATCACCTTGGTTTTCCTTGAGGGTCTGCCATCGCTGCTAATTAGACTCAAACCAGTTTAACTTGTGATGCTAACGAAATCACAGCCTGATGTGGTATGGCTGCAGGCTGATAGACTGATTGAGTCACCAAGATGTCAGAACCTGTCAAACAATACACAATTTGAAATAATTTCAAAAGTGTCTCACTGCTTTTAAAAAAAATAATCTAGATCCATTTTATAGCAGCAACAAGGTAAAGCAGGATCTGAATTGCTAGGTAGTGTCACTGTGAGGGATCAGTGTACACCCAGAGTCTAATACTGAAGCACTGATCCCTAAGTTTGGGTACTCAATTCTGCCACTGGATATTTTGGTGCTCAGCTGCCCATTTTAGTTGCATGTTTGAGTTTCCAGATTTGGAACAAAGCACCCAAACTTAGATACTGAAAACTGGACTCCCCATTTGGACATAATGCTATATTTTGTTAAAAAAAATCTTTAAAAACATTTCCCTCTTCCTATTTTTCTTTTCTATACACTGTATTTTAATTGGAGGGAGAGGAAATGGGCTAATACAATTTGTACTGAGCTGGTATGGTGTCAGTCGCGTACCTTGGAATCTTTGTTAGCTAAATGGGTGTAATTTAAAAAAAAGACTGTAGTGAAAAAGTTTTTTTTGTTTTTTGTTTATTTATAATCATACGTAAAGGGGCCAATTGTCTGACAGACTTGAAGTGACTAAAGGAAAGGGGTGTATGTGTGTGTGTGTGTGTGTGTGTGTGTGTGTGATATATATTCCTCAGAAAATGCTCAGTGTATGGAGGTGTAGAGTGGTTTCAAGGAGTAACTTTGATCAAAGTGTAATTGACATAGTGTTAGAGATTTTTTTTAAAAAAATATTGCTATATAACATTTATATAACATTAGCACCAAGAGCTCCATATCAGAAACTGGGCCCCATTGTGCTAGGTGCTGTACAAAAGACAGTCCATTTTTTTATCCATTATTTAATTTACAGTTTAACTGTAACTTTCATTCTAGGAAGCATGAAAGAAAACATGCATCGTCAGCAAGATTAGGAATGTAAAGAGAAACCATCTGGGCAATTTAGGCCCAAATTTTAAATGTGTCACAAACAAATGTTATGAATCTTAACTTCAATAGATATGTTTCCATGACTTTTTAATTTCAATAGTGAAGGAATTTTATTTGATTAAACTTTACTAGCATGGTACAGTGTGTTGGGCACTGGACTAGAAATCAGGAGACCTGTATTTTATTCCCAGCTCTGTCACTACATTTCTCTTCAACCCTGGGAAAGTCATTTCATTGTCACATTCCTCAGTTTTCCCCATCTATAAAAGAGGGATACATATACTTACCATTCTTTCTAAAGTGTTTTTGTTCTATAGATAAAAAGCATAACTTATGAGCTATACCATCTCTACTCTGATATTCCCTTCTCTCCCATATCTCATGCCCTCCCTTATGGCCTGATCCTAATCACATTAAAGTCAATGGCTTTTTGACAGGATTATGCTCTCACTTCTTAGGTAAGTAAATACTTTGTATTATCAACAATTCTGTTGTTATGAAAAAATTAGAAATTTAAAAGGAGAATGCATTTTGTAATTTTTACGGAGTAATCAATGTTACTTACCATGTAAGCTTTCAGTGGACTATAATCAATATACCTGTGATATTTGTACTATGACTGAACAAGGACTTCTCAAACTTTATATTTGGTTTTGTCCTGTGTGCATTTTAACGGATTATCAGAATACCTCACCAAAATGCCAGACTATTTCTTCGTTGTTATTATTATTATTTTAGCATATTCCAGGGGATATTTTTAATCCCATTAAACCATCACCAAAGGAGATTTTGCCTACCCAATAGGCATAAGAATAAAAGAAAGTTCTAATTCTGAAAATCAGCAGCTCACAATATCGCACTTAACCAAATCCTCTTCCAATGATAATCATAGCAAGAGCCCTGGGCAGTTGTTAGGACCTGATACCCGCATGGGGCTTTACTACAGTTAGATGAGCAAGGTCTGCTGCTGTATCTGTTAGGTCCACAGAACCTCCAGTGTAATGAGAAGTTTATTCAGTAATGTTACTTAATCTACTTTTTATTCCAGTGTCAATACTCATTTATGTTGAAAGCAATGAAACTAAAGCTGTGTAGTAAGCCAGGAAATGTTCCATTCCCCCCTACAAGGAGCCCCTGCTGGTTCAGGGTTTTGTGCAAGACACTCTGATTCACTTATGTTTTAAACTGTTTTTGCTCCTTGTTAAAGGTCAGATCATGAAGTCAACAGGTCAGGAGAATTACTTTTTAAAGTAACAAAAATGTATTTTTAACATCCTGTGATGCTCCTTTCCCCACCCACTCCTATCCACACATGTGCAACGTTTACATGGGCACCTGAGTTACTCTTCATTTTTACCACCATTTTATCAGAGGCCATTTTCTGACCTTTGCTGGCATGAAGCAGACCCTCTTTCAGAATCTTTAGTCTCTACCAAGACCAGAGTGGAAATCTGAATACTTAGTCTGACCTAAAAGAGGCCTTGGGGGATCTAAGGGTTGTTAAGGTCAGAGGCAAGTGTCACTAAATCCAGACTTCTGGGCTGCTATTTACACCTTTTTATTTGATGGAACATGGTGTGGAGACAGTGTTCATTGTTTGTCATAATATGCCTGGGGCTGCTGTCAAAAATCTCCAACTACTTCAGGCAGCAGGTTAGTAAAAATAAGATCCTGATTGGAAGCTCCCTGAAATTGGATGGGATGCTTTTAAACTGTTTTATATTTCAAATCTGGCCATTTATATTCTTGTTTTATGTCAGCAATAGCTTAAAACCAGACATTTTGATCTCAGCTAAGTTGATGTGTTTAATCTGTTACTCGGTGGGTATTTTACTTCGCTATCGCCAAGGAAATTTTATGTAAAGCATGTACAGAATTAATGTGATAAGATACAAAATATTAATCCGCTGACACAAAAAAGGTTGAAATAAAACTATTTACAAGTGCTCCATTTCCATCCTGCCCCACACCACAGACAATAACCTCTCTCACAAAACTAAATGCCAACACAGGGGAAGGAAAAATATGTCGCCACCCACTAACTTTCTTTAATGCGAGATGTGTGTTTTGTTATCATTTAAAGGCTTTGATTTTATAATCAAAACACAGATTAACCCACAACTCATTTTAAAAAAAAAATCCTCCCCCTAATTTATTATTTGGCAGGTTTGAGTTGTCTTAGTACTGCTAGTGCCAATATTGTCTTCTCTGTTATGCAGTTTTCTTACTTTCGAAGTACGGTAGGCGAGGAAGATCATGCTGAGATATTCTTGAGATTTCTGGGTAGCTAGTTATTCTTGTTTAAATATAATCAAATGATCAAAATACTGAACAACAAACATGAAAAATACATCAAGCAATTAACAGATTTGTGGCTGCATTTTAACATCTAGTTCAGGATGAACCCCTCCATGTCGTCTGAAGAACACAGTGTCACTATAGCCGATTGTATGAGTTATGAGGCACATAATTGCAGTACTTTGGAAATTTCACTCTGTCTTCACTTGTTGTTTTTGCACCAAACAACTTGATTCAGCCAGTATAAAAAAGTAGAGCCATTGTATAAAAGTTCTGATTTTGATTAGGCTCTTTTGCAAAGAAAACATGGACCTCTCAGTTAAAATCTGAAACCATCATAATTTTGAATTATCTGCAGTCTCACTAAGTGTGGTGCTCATTTGCTATTGAAAGGATTGTGTTTATCATTTTATTATAATAGGCAGGATTGCCTGCTTAATACCAGTGCTTGTTCTCTGGAGGCTCCTGGAAGGATTCAGAAACCAGATGTGAAGTTGACAGCTATTAATGGGGAATATTTAAGCATGTGGAACTGTCCAAATGCCAGGTTAACTCCTTGTAGAGATGTACACATAGTTAATCTACAGTACATATCTTCTATATTTAATCATTGACGGAGATGAGAATGTTTTGGCACTCTGGGACCACTGATGTTTAATGAGCAACATAGGCTTTCCATCATCCAATCTTTTGGGGGCAGATTTTATTTAATTAATGTTTTCAGGTCTTCCTCTTGAAATGAATTATTCATCAGAAAAATCCTAGCTTTTATTTCATTTCTAAAATGTGTCTTGTAGAAAATGGCCCAATCCTGCCAGGTAATAATACAAAGTTCCGCCACGACTGGGGTCCACAGAAGCTGAGGATTCTCAGCACTTCTCTGGGTCAGGTCCATTAGCATATTTTTAGGATTGGTGGGGTAATACAGCTTAAAGCCTGAATATATGAGTTGCTGAGGACCCTCAAATCCTATTGACCATCCATAGGAGTTAAAGGCTCTCTGCACCCCAAAGGTTTGAGCCCTGAGTACCTTATTTTTCTGTCTTACTCTGAATATCCATCTCTCTGCCTAACTACATGCATATATGACACTCAGCACGTTTAGTATCTGTGCTCCTCCCAAAAGTAAAAAAGTAATATCAAATCTCTCTCAGGCTCTCCCTCTTCCTTACCTGTGGCAGTAAGCTTGAAAAGATTGAATGTGAGTGTGTTTAATATTGTTAAGTTAATCTTAAAGCCATTAATTCCTCACTGCAAAAGTTTATAGAAATAGTAACTCCCAGTTTTTGGTGTTACAAGATCATCACGATTATATACTTGCAGCCAATGATTTTCCAGTGATGAATAATATCAATATCTAGTGTTCTTAGTGCATATGATTATTGGGCTGGCTTCTGGTCTTCCACCTTAGCTTGCTTCCTCATTTTTGTTGCTTCTGCTCTACGCTCGTACTACAAGCACTACATTTAAGAGTGACATCAGTGTGTCTGAGAGAAGTAAAGCCTATCACTGTAGCCCTGAAGCAGAAGCCTGAAATGTGCAACAAGAAACGGTTATTGATACCGTGCTGTGTCTCACAGTATTAATGATTTGGGGGGCGGGGGAAACAGAAGGTGAATCCACAAATTGAATTATAACCTTAGCTTTTCAAAGAAGTAGCTCTGTTAGGAAAGATAAATAAAGCAGCTCTGCTGTACTAATCCATAAGAGAAGCTGATATTTCCCGCCTAAATTCTGACATATCCAACTAAGCCAGGAGTTCTTAAACTGGGAGTCGAGACCCCTCAGGGAGTCACGAGGTTATTACATGAGGGGTCGTGAGATGTCAGCTTCCACCTCAAACTCCACTTTGCCTCCAGCATTTATAATGGTGTTAAATATATAAAAAAGTGTTTTTAATTTGGGGGGGGGGCTGCACTCAGAGGCTTGCTATGAAAGGGGTCACCAGTATAAAAGTTTGAGAACCACTGAACTAAGCTGTAGCTAGCAATTTAAAACTCCCCTGACAGATTGATGATACCACTGCAATCAAATTTTGTTTCTTTTTAACTCAGACGACAGGCCTGTACAATTGTAGCCTGTACAATTGTAGCCTCAAAATCCTCACAGAAAGAAAAAAAGGCAGAGAGAAGAGATGAGATGACAGGGAACTAGAGTGAGGGGAGAGGGGGAGGGAACCCTCTAGGACAACGATTCTCTTTTACCTATGTTTGTACAGTGCACAACAATCCCATTTGTGATTGAGGCCTTTGGCCACTTCCATTTAAGAATGTTTTATAATAAAAAAAAATTTCTGGTGATAAAATACTATGTTTCATTGTAAGAAAACTGTTTAACTATGGTAAAGAGTCTCATAACATAAATAAATTATGAATTTTTGATAATTTTAAGTGTAGAATTTCAATCTTTGACCAGTATTACCATATTTCCATATCTAGTCTTTGGAATTTAGGGAAGCAGTGGGCTGAATTCTTTCTCCGTTTGTTTGTATGCTTAATAACAAATGTGTGTGATAGGATGGCAAACACTTTTCCCCTTGTTATTAATTGGCCTGTTTTTGAAACCACAGCATAGGTCCTTTTGTCCTTTCTCTCTAGGTATTACACAAGGGGAATGCACAAGCAGAACTATGACTTACAGAGTGGAAGTCCTTTTTGGGCCAGAGTGAGCTAGGCTTTATTGCAAAACAGTCCAGGTAGTAAAGGGAAGAATATGGGGCAGAAAGTCACATTGTGGACACCGTATGTATCTAACAGAAAGTGCAGAGCCAAGAGGAATTACGCTAGAGAGAGACTTGGAGACACATAGCTGGGGGACTCTTGAGCTAAATCTAGCTTTCTCCATTATATTCTTGATGTAATAGTTTATTTAGTAAACTCATTTAATTGAAACCTAAGAATCCCTGTTTCCTTGAGAATACTACAGAATGATTCATAGCTTGTTTAAAAAATAGGTGGCATTATTTAAGATACAACCATTAACTGAGAAGTTTGTGGGATAACCAACTATAAATGAGTTCACCCTTGTAGAAAGGACACAAACTTTTCATGTGCTTAGACAGTACATTATTTTTTATTTACACATAAGTTGCATATATGTGGGTATAGGAAAGGGGCTACTTTCCTATTACTGCATATAAGTTAATATCTGATGTCAAAGAAGTCTGATATGCAAAACATGATATAATATTTGAATATATTTTGTTTCTTGGGCTGCACAACATAAGGGCATTTTGAAAAGGGCCATTCTACATTGGGATGGATCTTTGTAGGATAAGAGAAGATGTAAAACAATGTTAGGTTGTATTGATAAGGTTTCACTGTACCATATATACTCAATCATAAGCTGTTTTTTTTATAAGCTGACCCGCTTCCCTCCCCATCCCCCTCCGAAGATGGATAAGTAAAAATGGAAATTTTTTATGACCCGTTCATAAGCCGACCCTAATATAATTCAGGGGTCAGCAAATTTTGGCTCCTGGGCCATCAGGATAAGCTGCTGGTGGGCCAAGATGGTTTGTTTACCTCGAGCATCCGCAGACACGGAGGTAAACCTCAGTAAACAAAGTGTGCCGACGTGCCAGCTGCTTACCCTGACGGGCCGGGACAGCAACTGGTGGGGAAATTTTTGGGGGGGAGAAGCTGGGAGTCAGGGCAGTAACCCCTGTGACCACCCCCCACATGACCCCACCCCTAGCCCGGGACACCCACACTCTCCCCATCCCATCCCTTCCCATCTTATCTAGGGAGGGCCAGGGGAGGATGTCTCTGGCCTGGCTGGAGCTGCTCCGGCAGGCCGGGCCGGGCGGTGCAGTCGCAGCATGTTCTGGCAGGCCAGGCCGGGCCGCGCGGCTGCATCCTGCCAGCCCCAGAGCTGCAGCTGCTTCGGAGGCTGGGGGGAGAGCAGCATGGCCAGAATCAGAGAGACTCTGGCCCCGCCTCTTCCCTTCTGGCTCTGCTGGCTGTGCTGCTTATCCTTGCCCCCTCTGTTGGGGTGTGTGGGGCGGGTTGTGTCCCACCTCTCCCTCTCTATAACCGTTCATACACCAACCCCCTTCTCTGGTGCTTCCCTTTTTTACTAAAAAAATCCGGCTTATGAACAAGTATATATGGTACTTTGCAGAATTATGCCTTCACTTTAAAAAAACAAAAACAAAAGTTTGAGACTATAGAAAAGATTCAGAGAACCCTATCTACAGTGATGAAGGGATTCTGACTACATCTTCTGAGAAAAGATTAGAGGGCTTAATCTTAAAGAAATAATATTTAAGAGGGATCAGAACCTATATAATATTTATAGAGTAGTAACGCAACAGAATCAAAACACTAAATTCATTGTATACTTGTAGTAAAGCAAGGATCACTGATTGGCAATAAAGAACACATGTAAGATGGAAATTAGAAAATATTTCTGACAACTGGATGGGGGAGCAGTTTGTCTAAAGTAGAATTGTAATATATTTATTGCAGTCTTGATTAGAGATGCTGAAACTGAGGACAACTAGATTTATGGGATAAAGTATAGGATAAAGTCACTCATCTAGACTGCTGATTTAAGAGGTCCCTTCCAACTGTCAGTCAACAATAGTTGAGCAGTTGTCCTTAAAAGTCCTCTTGTTTACATCCATTTATCAATACTCCTATAATGTAGATGAGAAATAATAGTTGGGACAGTTTTGCACTTAATTGATATGAAACATGGGCTTTTTCCATACAAAATGGAAAAACCCTGAAAAACTAAATGATAAAGGAGACCTAGGTCACAATTTTAAAACTTAGGTATCTGTATTTTTGGTTGCTCAATCCATATTTAGACCCACCCCTTAAATAAAAGTGCTGAGCATCAAGAAAGCTTATTGAAGTGCTCAGTAGTTTTGAAAATGAGGCCGCTTCTGTTTAAGTGCCTAAATGTGGTTTTATGTGTGAGCCTAACATTTAGACAACTAGTGTGGAAATTTTGGCCATGGAGGTTTAAGATTTGCCAGCGAAGAATGCTTCTTTACAAAGACTTATGGAAGCTAACTTATAGACAGCAGCTTCCTACTTATAGCCCACAACTGTAGTGGCTCCAAGGAATACTGTCAACCTGACATAATCCTCTATAAAAGAATGACAAGGAGGTAGGTTCAAGATGATGAACAAGATACTAAGGATGTATGTAGCATTTTTCATATACCAAGTGCATTAACTAAATAATCCTTTCAACAGTAGTTAAGCATTATTATCCCTATTTTACAGATGGGATACAGAGAGCCTAAGATGTTACAGTAGCTGTCCAAGGCCACCCAGCGCATCAGTGGCCAAGCTGGGTTTAGATGAGTTCATGCGTGCCCATGCCACACTCGGTCCGCCAGACCATGCTGCTTCTGGAGGACTGGAAAGTTTAGCAGTTTAACCTGATCTCTATGTAGCTTTTGGGTATATTGTGCCATGCTCATTTGTGGTATGAAAGTGATATAAAGGGTTATATTAGGGAGCTAGATGCTCTAAGCCCATAGGTTCCTTGAGGTTGTGATTTACATGCACTTGTGACACATTGCTAATGCCAGTGCTTTAAGTCTCTCTGATCACTGGAGGCTGTAGCAAATACAAATAGTTGCTGCAGTGGTTGCTGCTCCTTTTGTTGGGTTTCTTCACTTTCACAGCATTCAGATAATTGGATGGTTATTGCTTAGGACCTTGAATATGACCTGATTTCTCTTTGACAAGCAAATGCTATAGTGCTACCAGCAGAGCAAATAGAATCTGCCAACCCTTCAAATCTGCCCATTAGTTTGTTCTAGTACCAGGCAGCTGAATTGATTTTTCTGAATCATCAACATGTGCTTCAAGGCTACACTGTGTACACGTCATTATTCAGGAAGAAAAACCAGTAGTCGTGTGTTGGTAATGCCAAACAGGATTATATGCAATACATAAACAGCTACTTTTTAAGACAAGGTAGGGAAGCACAGCCTGACTCTACCAGGACACCTGATCAAACTCAGGTTGAGAGAGCTCAGAAGAGAGGGCTGATGCTGCTTGATTTTTCATGTGTCCTTGCATCTGGCCCTTATCCTCTGTCAGTCAGTATAATAATGCCTGCATCTGTAATTTTCACTCCATGCATCTGAAGAAGTGGGTTTTACCCACGAAAGCTTATGCCCAAATAAATCTGTTGGTGTTTAAGGTGCTACCGGACTCCTTGTTACCTTTCCACAGGATTGGTTCACTAAGGACTAGTCCTGCAGGTAGGCTATGCTAATTGATGGGATAGACATTTGGCACTGCCCATCTTGATTTATATTAGCTCTTCCCTTAGCCTGATTTACACCCCTAACAACACAAATGCCTCTCAGAAACTACACCCTCCGTGGAGTCTAGCTGAAGAAGCACAGCTGTATATGTTAGTCACAGTTTAGATGCTGGTCGCTGGTTATGGCCCTTGGTGCAGTGTTCTCTTCCACGGGGCAATAATAAGTGTGTCTTGCACTTACTTACTCTTATTTATTATTAGTTGCACCCTGACAACATGCTCAGTGCTGCTCTGCTGAAACAAACTATTGCCTGCACTGACATAACTGCGGTTGTTGTAGGTCAGAGGAGAGGTGGGTTGTTAGAGCTGAGCAGAGGAAACCTCTGTGCTCCCTGTCTATTTTATATCAGGCTCAAGCAATTTTTCTTAGTCTCTCACTTTAGTCAGCATTCTAGTCACCCCACATGCTTTTATTAAAGTCAGGAGTGGATTAGGGAAAGCAAACGTAACCCAAAAAGTGACATAGATTAGAAAGGACACAGGCCGTTTATATATGCGCTATAAACAAACACTATTCTCTGTCCATGTTACTGATAACACTTGAGATTATTTAAAAGTGAAAGAATTGTGACAATCCTATGTACTTGTCACTGTTTATGCTCTTTGTTTACTTTTTGCCAATGGAAATCCCTGAAATCAGCTTCACCTTCAGACCGTCCCTGCTGCAGTGTTTGGGTTTCAGATGTTACAATGGAAATATTTGTTTAAAAACTACCATTTTCACTGGAATATTCAAAATGTGGCAACATTTTTATTGGCCTTGAGTTTGTTGGTCAAAGTTCATTTGGTCAAAGTTGTTTTTTTACAAAATGTAGGACCAAATTTCAGCTGCTACTGCCGCCCTTTGAAACTCATGGTTCTGGTGACTAGGCCAGGTCTACACTTTAAACTTATACCGGTATAACAACGCCGCTCAGGGGTGTAAAAATTCCCATTCCCGAGCCACACAGTTATACCGCCCTACCCCGCAGTGTACACAGCACTAGGTCAAGGGGAGGGTTTCTCCCGTTGACAGAGCTACCACCTCTCACGGAAGTGGATTAACTACCCTGACGGGAGAAGCTCTCCTGTTGGAGTAGAAGCGTCTCCACTGAAGCACTTCAGCTGCACCACTGCAGCGTTTTAAGTGTAGAACTGTCCTTAGGATTTACTGTTACCAAAGACTAGACAGCTCCCCGCTCCCCTCTCCTCCCAGGCAGTGAGGGAGAGGGAGTAAGGAGCTTCTACCATCATCCTACCTTGAGCTGTCTGTGTAAGGGCTGACCAGAACTGTAGCCCTGGTGCTTGTTGACGCACAGGGGACTGTTACTGCAATGCTCCCTCACTCCTGGGAACAACCAAGGGAGTATTCGCAGAAGGGCCCCATTATGATGGTTTAGTTTGACCTCCAGCAAAACACAGGCCAGAGCCATGGCTCCACGTGCCCAGGCATAGGTGCTGACTTTTAGTCTTCCCCAGGGGTGCTCAACCCCTGCTCCGCCTCATGGCCCCGCCCCTGCTCCACTCCGTCCCCCGAGTCCCCACCCTCGCTCCACCTCTTCCCACCCACTCCACTCTCTCCACCGAATCCCCACCCTCACTCCGCCTCTTCCCACCCCTGCTCTTCCCCCTCCCCGAGGCTCCCGCCCACCCACCACTCGCTGTTCTCCACCTCCCCCAAGCCCCTCCCCAACCCATCAATCAGCCAATCGGTGGCGGCGCCGAACAGCTGTGGTTGGTAGTGCTGAGCACCCACTATTTTTTTCCCCATGGGTGCTCCAGCCAGCACGGCCAGAGCGGGGTGGGAGGCACATCTTCTAAAGCTTCCCTGGGACGGTGCAGATTTGCACTCCCCTTTCTATGGGCTGTAGCTAAAAGGCACAGTCTAGCCCTAAACTAGCACTTCAGTGCAGGGGAAGTCCTAACTCCTGGCTTCTGGAGCTTCATTATAAAAGAGGCTGCAAGTATAAGAAGCTAGTTTTTGAAATTCCTGTGATCTCCTTCTGACGCTTATTTAACAGCGCTGATTCAACTATGCACATTTTTGTAAAAGGACAATTTGCATTATCTCTTTTTTTTTTTTTTTTTTTTGTGGCCTTCACAATGGGCTGGTCTTCACTACAGGGAGATTGAGGCTGCTGCAATCGATTGCAGCAGGGGTTGATTTAACACAGGGGTTCTCAAACTGGGGGTTGGGACCCCTCAGGAGGTCACGAGGCTATTACATGGGGGGGCCGTGAGCTGTCAGCCTCCACCCCAAACCCCGCTTTGCCTCCAGCATTTATAATGGTGTTAAATATATAAAAAAGCCTTTTTAATTTATAAAGGGGGTTGCGGTCAGAGTCTTGCTATGTGAAAAGTCACCAGTACAAAAGTTTGAGAACCACTGATTTAGCAGGTCTAGTGAAGACCCGCTAAATCAATATCGCGCTCTGGTCAACCCCAGTATTCCAGCTCCCCAAGAAGAGTAAGGGAAGTCAAGCGGAGAGCGTTTCCAGTCAATGCAACGCAGTAAAGACACCAGAGTAAATCGACCTAAGCTATGTCAACTCCAGCTACATTATTCCCATAGCTGGAGTAGCGTAACTTAGGTTGACTTACCCCAGTAATGAAGACCAGCCCAACGTTTCTATATCCTGTTGCAGCACAAAAGTATTGCTGTCCAGATCAACCGAGGGAGAACACAAATCTGCAATTCACCTTGGCCACCAGTCAGTGTTCTAGTCACTTTGTGACTTGCCCATGATAATCAGGGATCCTACTTTCCTTTCCATCTCTCTTTTTTTCATCCATAAATCAAAGCGCTGAGTATTAGTCACAACAAGAGAGAAAATTAGTACTGGCATGTAGCTATTTCTTGGCTCTCTCTCTGTTTGGAGAGCCAAACATGGTCATATGGAAAGAAAAGAAAGCTTAAACTATACAAATATGATTCCACTTAAGCAGTCGCCTCCATTCATGGCTAGAGAAACATATTTGCTTAGTTCTATTTTCTGTTATCTCAGCAGTGTCCTCTTAAGTGAAACAGGGATGTTTGAAAGTGAAGAGGTGCCACTGCAGATTTTATTGCAAGTTTGAGGTTCTTCTTCTTCTAGGGATAATATGTTAATCTGAAGTGAGATTGCTGGAGTCTTGCTGATTTATGCCTGCCACAATTATTTAGGGTACAGATTTGGTGTTCACACTTAAAGAGCTTTGGCTGTCTTTTAACTTCTACTGGTAGAATTAGAAGATGTCTTTCACCTTAGAACACAGTGCCAGTCTGCCACATCTTAAACCTCGCCAGCCATCTGTACGTTAGGAGAAATTGTTCTCTGAAACAAACTGGTTGGCTGGACCCTGTTAACTGTCTGTCTGTGTAACAGAATAAACATCAGTGATTTGGGATGGCCAGAGAACGTGTGGTATAGTTTAAGTAAAAGAAAGTTCTTTGGCACCGATTCAGCAATTGGTTCCATGTTGGTGTGCCTATGTGCCTGTGCAGGGTCTCATTTTCTTCAGTGGGGCTTCATGCAAGTGTAAGGGTCTGCCCCTGCAGATCCATTTGCAGGACTGGGGCCTAGGTGTGTAATTAACTGAACCTTGGTCACATGGTAAAAATACTCCAATTTCTAGTTTAGAGTTAGTCTGGTCTGTCTTGTTGCTAAGTGGTGTGCTCTCTGCTGTGAATCTCTTATATCATCAACTACCTGACATTGGTTTAAAATTTAAAGTCCCTAACAATATTGTGACCTATGTACTCCTGTGTTCACACTCTACACACTACTGCAATAATGTTGGTATAAAATATGTCTTCTGAGGTATCATTTGAAAACTAATAGCACACTGATTATTAATATCGATGTCAAATGCATTGGTTAACATTATGTATGACGTTATAAATGTCCCCTGTAGGATGTTACCAAACAGCCTACCCTAGATAAAGGTGATAAACAGGTCTGTCCTAGACAAAGGATTGTGGGTTTACCTCAATTTACATATTAGCAGTAAACAAAATAATCGAGCTAAACTGGCCAGTGTTATCCTGAGCCTGAACTCGAGAGAGGCAGGAAACTGAATCCCCAGGAGGTGTTCCTGACTTATAAGAAAGACAAAGACATCCCTTTGGGGATATAAGGAACAGAGAGAGAGACTCCTTCATTTTCCTTTACCTTAGCAATTCGATCTCTGTGCTGGAAAGTTGGAAAGAATACTGGGGATTGGAGAAACCATCTTGAACAAAGATTGTATCTTGATAGATTGTTTAGTCTTTTAGATGCTTGTTTTCACTTTAATTTACTTGTAACAGTGTCTACCTTTATCTCCTTTACTTAGTATCACTTAACTATGTCCATTTGTTAACAAACTTGTTTTATTTTTTTACTATAAACCAATTCAGGGCTGTGTTTGAAGGGGAGGGTGTGTTTATCCCAGTTAAGTTAATGAGCTGTAGTATACTTACTCTTTAAAAGAGCAGTGAACTTAATATCTTCAGTGAATGTACAGTGATAGGCGCTGTGCACTGCAGAGAAACATCTCTGAGAAGCTCAGGGGCTGGAGTATACAGGGCTGGATTTCCAATTAGGTACAGTAAGCACACACTGGCACAGTAGGCACACATTCTAGGGGCACCTAAAAATTAAAAGTGGGTTAAAAGTTAAAAAGTTAATACATACAGCTCCCCTGCGGGTAGCTGGGCTCCTGGCACGGGTTGGTGGCTGCCCAGCCTGTAGGGCTGGAGCAGGGTGAGTGTCTGAGTCAGCCCACCTGAGCAACTGTGAGCCACAGGCAGGCGGGACGGCTGCTGAAGGTGCTGGGAATGTCCCAGCCCTTCCCAATCTCAGCCCTGCGCCGCTTCTGCCCTGTGCTGGGGAGGGAGAGGGAAGGGCGTGGCCAGCGCTCCATTCACTTGGACAGGCAGAGCCAGAGCATGGCTGCCGATCCAGAGTATGGCTGCCATGCCAGGCTGTGGGAGGGACAGAAGACACCCAGGGACCACTCTCCATGGGGAGAGGTACAGTCCCCCACTTGCGCCTCGCCTGGGGCGGGTGGGCTGAGCACCGGGTTGGGAGTGCCGTGCATGGCGAAGGGTCTCATGGCTTCCCGGGAGGTTGAGTTTATATTTCTTTTCATTTCATTTTTTACGGAAAACACGAAGGTCAACTGTAGGAAGGGGGGACACTGAAAATGCTGTGCCTAGGGGCACATAAGATGTAAATCCAGCCCTGAGTCCACTGATTGTTTCCTGCTAGGCCAGGTTGGAGCAGGGAGAGCCTGGTGGAGTTGGCTGGTGAGGAAGACAGATGGGATGGCAGGGATCTGATGCATAGTCTACTCTCCAATAAAATTCACTCTAGCTGAGGCAGAGGGGTAACAGTGCCTCAGAGCTTTGGGTATCCCCAGCAGCATGTTACAAATACCTTCTGTGGTAATAATAAATACTTACATAGCAGCCTCTGCTATTAAATCCTGAATCCTTGTAACATATCCACGATGTAGGAAGATAGTAATCGGAGATGGGCAAATAATTCAGAACAAACATTTTGTTTGATTGTGGAATGTTCACTGGGTGATTGCAACATTTTGAAATTGGTTAGTCCAAATTCTCCACATATGTTTTATTTCCTGCACAAATAACTTGTGACTGGTTTGTTGTTGTGAGTAAAGTTCATTGAGAATTTTTAACTGCAACGATTTTCTGACAAAAAATGCCTTTTCTACAAAACCAAAAATTTCCACAAGAAAACTTTCATTTTTGGGGGGAAAAAAATCCATTGGGAATATTGATATGATGGCTCCCTGGCTTCTGCCTGGAACGCTCTTCTAAATTTCTGTTTGGCTGAAAACTAAATGAACAGAAGCTTTCCAGGAGAGCAGCCGAGCCTGAGCGCTCTGGGTTGCTGCCTCCCTGGTTCTCAGGCTGCCCCCTTCTCCAGGGCCAGAGAGACAAGGGTGCACTCAGTACGTGACTTTTTTTTTTTTTTTTTTTGCAAGAAAGGATTTCCATTTTCCAGCCATCTGTACTTGTGATACAGACCTTTCAGGACCCAAAAGTGGGGCCCTGGTTCTCCACTCCCAGTTCCCCCTAACTAAAGAAGGCAATGTCTGTCTGGGTGGTGGGAAGCAAGGATTTAGAGGACTTCTCTGAGGACCTTTAGAGCATAAGATGGGATAGCTGCACCCAATTTCCAGAGCACATAGGAAAAGGCCAGTCTGCTAGAAGTGGCTGCAGCAGTGAGGAAAGCTCTCCACTCCCTGAGGGGAGTCCTTACAAACTTAAGAAGAACAGGCCTTACAAACTTAGGTACTTTTTATTTTGCTGGTTTTGTTGTGAGCCTTGTTTTGGAATAAGCAGCCCCAAGATCTGAGGGCCTTCAGGGGACACATTTACTTTTTGCTGGCTCTTTAAAATACTTAACCAGGCCACTGTCCCCGAGGAGAGTTTTTCTTCTACCCCTTCTCCTTCCGTTTGAGAGAGAGCTCTGAAACTGGCCTCTGCCACAGGTGGTAAGAGCCAAACTCTGAAATGTACACAAGGTGGTTAGATACTAAGGCATGTGGTATTGTTTCTGTTCCCCAATTGGATGACTTATGTCACAAGCCAGCATCAAGTGAATTTCTAATATTACCATCAAATATACAGCTCGCTGGAGATACATTTTTGGTGCATATTCAAGCTTCAAGACTTGCTTCTCCAGAGTATGTTGTGTTAGGACACCTTGACCACTTGACTGTTCACAGCAAGCAAACACTAACGGGTCACAAATACAGTCAAAAGGAAAACTGCTTGTCAATTCAAATAACTAGTCACCAAAAAAGTTGTCCTTTGTCGATCAGCTCTCATGAGTATTTAAAAGATGAGTAAGCTGAGGCAGCTCTCTGCCCTAGAGGGAATTGATGTCAGAACCAGTGTCACGACAACGGGGATAAAACATGATTTAATATTACAGTAACCATTTTTAATTCTCCCTCTCTTAAAAACACCACTGCTGTAATCAACAGTAAGCGGAATTAAAATACGGTTCTGAAATGAACACACCAAGTTCTGTAATTTGTCTGCCTCCCATCTACACCTCTCCTACATGCCCAAAAATATCTCCATAAGTCATTTCTATTTCATGGGCCTCTGTTCCATGTTTTACAGTTTCCCTGATGCATACTCCACCAGCATCATGTACTGTATGTATTATGCATTCCTCTATGTGTGCACAACGTATTACGAAAGGCTTTGTGTCCCTAAGGGCTTCTGCAGCTATTTCTGTGATTGCATCCTAGAGGGCATTTATATGAAAGTCATCAGTTAACCTTAGCCATGAGGAAGATATAATAGTAACAGTAAGTAGGGCAAGCTCATTAGGCAATGATTAAAAGGCAGAATTCATTACAATGAACATGTTTGTGATGGCTGCAGTGGTGGGGTAGAAATGACGCTGGAGAAAAGTGATAGGCGTTGTTCCCTTGAGCCCCCATGGTTTTGTGGTTAGTGTGTGACTCTGATTAAATATGGAATCATTAGGAGCACAGAACCCTTCTATCTTCATGCAGTCCTAGGAGTTTTGAAAGCAACTGTGTATGTGTGGTCCTGGGTCTGTCATACAGGATCAATCACACACAGACAATAGGCTCTGAAAATAAGTATATTTAAAATTGAAAGATGTGTATTTTTATCTACTACAATGCCACATCTTTAGCTACCCTTGATTTATTCTTTTAAAAAAAAATGTCTGTTAACTAGTAATGGGCTGACATGGATTTGGTTGCTGCCAAGGTTAGGATTCAGGGTTTGGATTTTTATTTGTGAGAACAGGCTGGATCTGAATTTGGATTGAGCATCTAACCCCAAACAACAGCTATATCTATTGAACAGCTATCGTCACTCTCTCCTGGGCCCCCACTCACCACTGCTATATTCCGGGTGGGACTCTCAGACCTCCATCCTCTCCTGGACTCTTATGATGATGGTGGCTGGCCACTGCCTACTGTCTCTTGGGCCTTGTCTAGACTGGGAGGAAAAGGTGCTTTTTACAATTGTTAGCCCAATGGAGTCACTTAACTCAACTGAGAACCCCACATAAACACCAGTGTAGACACAGTTTAAAATAGTTTAATTTTTTTATCTAAAGAGGTCAAACTGTGTGTGTGTTACTCTGAAGTGGGTTCAAGCTAGCTGGGTCTGGATTTGATGTTCCATTGTTGAATACACCCATATTAAGGGGCATTTATATCTGAAGTTCTGGCTCATCGATACTGTTAGCCCAGATTTGAAGTAGGTGCTGTCAAGGAAGAGATTTAAAAGGAAAAAGGGGAGGAAGAGATATCTTCTGCGGACAGAGAGGTGCTGCTACGCTAATAGAGTGACAGCTCCTCTGACAGAGAATATTTGTCATGGTGAGGAGCTCACAAAGGCACTGTGTATGTGGCTTTTTCTTTCACACACATAAGCTGACACAAACAAGCTTTCAAGCCTCACACTGGTCTCTTTCATTATTTGCACACAAAGGACAGATTATAGATTCCGGTCTTTGATTTGATCAATCACCTGCTATGCCTATGTCTCCCGTTTATGCTCAGTAAAACTACAGTTACCAACAGGCTGTATCTATCTAATTGTCTATTGAAGTACATTTCTCAAGCAAAATAATAATTTAGCTAATTATTCAGTGGCATCTATTCAATTTCTTTTAATTCTGTGAAACCTCGACAGGGCTGGCATTTTCCCACATTGTTTGGTGTCTGTATTTCATAGGTCAAGAAAAAGATTTAATTGCAATCGTTACCCTTGGTACTGTTAATCATTTGTCAGTGTCAGACACTCGTCGTAAGCAGGTAATGTTTTAAATGCACCTTTTACTAACATATCCTTTTTCTTTGCTTTGCCTTAGATGTAAAGGAGCATCCCATTATGGCCTTACCAAGGAACGAAAGAGACGTTCACAAGATGACTCTCCAGACTGTAGTGCCACTTTAACCGTAGCAGCTCTTGGCCCAGAGCTCTCCGCATCTGCAGCAATTGCCTTAATGACAGATGAGCCAGGCCTAGTTAATCCAGCCTTCAGCCTTGCCTCAGAAGACAACCAGTCAGGGAGCAGTTCTGGGGACCCCAGTAGAAGCAACCGAAACAGAAGTAAGAACTAAATAGGATGATCTCTGAGGCTAGGGGGCCTGTCTCTGAAATTAACTTTGCCGAAAGCTTTAAAATGTCAGAGCAGAGAAACCTCTTTGTTTTCTGTAATAACCGTTTTGTATTTGTCTTGTTAAGGTGTGCTCCCGATAAACCAATATATTTAAGGTGAAAAATGCATTCAGCAAGATCTTGAAATGAACCAATGTTTTATGGGTATAAATTTTTCCCAGGGAAATGGGGGAGTGTTTGCCAACATTCCAAGATGATGAAGCTCAGAGGAGCTGGCATTGCTAAAATGAACCACAGTAATGAACTAACCACACCAAAAAATCTTTCCCTATTTCTTCCTCCCCTACCCTGCCCTGCCAAGCAAGCCCCAGTGAGTGTAGCATATTGGAAAAATGCAGTATGACCAAAGGCAGCCATCAAGAAGTATAGCCAGTAAAAAGAAGAGTATAGTACAGGTAGAACTAGTATTTGTGGAGGCATGGGAGCCAAAAGGAGTTTGTCTTGGGAGGATGGATGCATGGCTACAAAGGAAAAATTTAAACTGAGTTGTATTTGGAATCCATGACCAACGCTTTGGTCTTGAGAGCATGCAGTGGGTGGGCAGATGGAAAGGTGGGGAGAGACCACCAGAATCAAAGACCTTCATTATAGAACTGAACCCTGCTGTTTTGGTTGGGCCAGGGGCGGGGAGGTTAAACCTGATTTTGGGGAGTTTTGTACCATTAGATGGTGATGCACAGTACACGTATCGTACTGAAAGATACAGAGTAAGAAGTGCCATGCATACCTATGGCCCTGTAGAAATCAGAAGGGTCTGTATTTCAATTATTATACATTTGTACTGTCTTGCAAGTCCCTTTTTGCTCTTTTTTCCTCTCCTTCATATCATTATTTTTGCTCAATTTTAAAAACCTTTTAAAAAAAGTTCTTTAGCCTGCTTTAGAACTGGGACCCCTTTTGGTTTCTCACCTCCCTAATTATTATTCCTGATCAGGAAGATGGAATGCTGTGTGGCTAGCATATTAGGCACTGTTGGGATGGGGGGTTGGAGGGGCCACCATGATGACTTTGCAGCAGTGCCATATGCTGCTTCCATAGCAGACTTAGCAATAGCCTCCAATTTCTCTCCTGCGGGCTGGTGGAACATACTCAGCTCATTTGTTGTGGCACTAGCCCTTCACCTTACAAGCATTTTCCACTAGCCAATCCATGGTATGGCTTTGGCTTTGAATAGTGCTGTTCACAGGCCACTATCCCTGGAAATCAATGCTACGTTTATGGCTGGCTAAACAGATGGAGTTAAAGATCCTGGGGTGTGGGGCACCACAGGATAGCAATCCTTCAAATTAAGGTTAATGAATTCTCAGGCCTGAAGCTCCATTTGGGGCCAGATACAACGTAAGGGAAGCCATATGCAGCGAGAAGGGGAGGGAGAAGCTACAGCAGCCCTAGTGTCACCGCCACCACGACCTCTGCCTTCCCTGTGCATAGCTGCGGTTACAGAAATGACGTGGTTCTGTTGGCTGTGCAACCCAAAGCTGCTGCATTCTATTTATTTTTCTCTGTCTGTTGCAGGTCGGCCTTTCGAACGTTCCACTATAAGAAGCAGGTCTTTTAAAAAAATAAATCGAGCTTTGAGTGTCCTTCGAAGGACGAAAAGTGGCAGTGCCGTATCCAACCAGGCTGATCAGGAAAGGGAGTGTGTTGAAAACTGTCTTGCCGCAGACGAAGGTAACACTTCGTTCATCCTGTGTATTTTTCTATATACCATGACGGGGTGGGAGCCCCACTCACATGATGATTTAACACCCAGGTCTTACAGTACTTCTGTTATTATTTATGTATTGTGTGACTGTAGTGCCTAGGAGCCCTTGTCATGGATTAGTTTGTGTTTTTAAAATACTTCATTGTTTTATTTTTTTAAAAATGTACCAGCCAAGCAAGGAGATGGAGAACTTAGAGATATGTGGAATCTGATTGGGGCTTTTCTGGCAACAGAACACATGCTACAGAGATAAGGGTGGCCTAGTGTTTAAAACATGGGGTTGGAAGTCAGGTTATCTGAATTCTGTTATTGGCTTTGCTCTGATTCAC
Organism: Trachemys scripta elegans; assembly: GCF_013100865.1. Taxonomy (NCBI): domain Eukaryota; kingdom Metazoa; phylum Chordata; order Testudines; family Emydidae; genus Trachemys; species Trachemys scripta. The sequence goes on from NC_048302.1 coordinate 89,224,330, forward strand.
TCTTTGATTTTGGACAAGCCACTTATCCAGTGTATGTCTCAGTTTCCCTCTCTATAAAATTTGGATAATACCTACTATACATCTCACAGGGGGTTGTAAGGCTTCATTGATGTTTTTAAGCGTTTGGAAGTCTGTAGGTGGAAAGTATTATACAAAGGTAAAATATCATCATCAGTGTTCCAGCACTTATGTTTGATATTTGGTGGCAGAAGTGTGCTAAGATGGCCAGACAGGTGACACTGCAAGAACATTGTGCTCTGTCATAAGGAAATAGAGACAAGTTACTATATGCTATCGCTCAGTGACAGGGAGGGATGGAAAATAATACTTAGCACTTGATATGCTCACACTACATAAACATTAACTAATTGCTCTGCACCATATGCCAACACAGCAGCCATCAGGATGGAGGGGAAGTGACAATATCTTTGGAGTGATGATTGCCTAAATCAAGCTCATTATTTCTTTGCTCTAAACTTTAACGATGGGAACATGACATAGAATCTCTTATCCCCAAATCAGATATCCGTTTGCATCTTGCTTAGGTCCATGTTTTAGGAAGACAAAGGGTCCAGTTCCCCATTGCACTGCAGTCATTTGCACCTGAATACGGCAAGTGTAAAATGCTGCCAAGTCGGAACAGTAGCATTTTACACCCCTTTGCACAGGAGTAAATGAGTACACAAAGTGTACAGCAACAGAGAGCCACGCCAACATCTCTCACAGTTTATCTGCTTGTTCTATGTGGAAAGCTCCATTTGGTTTCTGTATTTTCAGGTATTTTTCAGTACTTTCCACATACTGAGACATTATATTTATAAAGTGACTTAAAAGTTGGACTTAAATGACAACCAGGTAACTCTAAATGCATAATACCTTTCTCTAAAGGTATTATGGTTCTGATCTTTGACCCGATGGCATCACTAATAACTTCACTGAACCAAGTAGTTTCACTGAAATTTAAAGTTAAAGATTGCAAGCAAACTTTAAAAAGCCTAGGTTTGCAAAACTCTGCATGTGCTATTGCATGTGAAAAGCCATGCGTGCATTTGACTATTCAATTTGCAGATATAGTTACCATCATAGTGATCACAGTAATTATGCGTTCAAATGTCCAATCATATGTCTAAAGGGCTATTTGCATGGACATTACTAGAACTGTATGAACTCGAATTCAAAAAACGCATGCAGTTGTGTGATTACAGTTCTGGGAATCTGTCTTTAAATGCCCTATTAAATCTTGGAAACAAACATGTAAATAAATAATTTGTTAGAATTCAAATACGCCCTTAATATGAATCTGTGATTTTGATCCTTGACAGTTCATTACAACAGGTGCTTTGTATAGCAGAGACTCAAAGGTTCTTGCTTGTCTCTCTCCTCTTGCTGGAGGAGAAACTGAATACAGTTCTTTCTGAAACAATTGTAATCATCATGACAGGCAGCAGAACACTCCAATTCTGTGTGGGTGCGGGGCCTGCTTCAGTTGTTCTCCATAGTCTACGGTCTGACTCTTGTTAATTGTGCTGTCACTGGTTCACACTTGGGAGATGGCTGGAGTCTGATAGCCAAACAGGTCATAGGTCTCTCCAGGCTGCATTTTCAGCCTGCTGCAGATTCATCCTGCTTTGCTGATTCTCTTATTCCTTTTGGGGAGATTTTACCTCTTGGAGAGTGTGGTGCTGTGTTGGAAGGGATACCTTTCTCTTAGTGGCCCATTGGCTTCCAGGCATTGCCTTCCAGGATCATCCTGACTGGTAAATATTGTGATGAATTGAATCCTGGCAGGACTCGAGATCTGTGTATAATGCTGGTTTTACCAACATTATATTTTGTACCTTATGCTTTCACAGAAGTCAGCAGCAGTTCGGATTGTTTAGCTGCCATTATTATTTTAATTTTTTTTCTCTAGCTGTCAACTTCACTTCAATTTATTTCTGAACATATGTCCTGTGCCACTCAATGTTTAATCAAAATGGGATTCAAAAGCCAGATATTCTCCTGTGCTGAGCAGTTCTCAGGGCAGAAGAGACTGGGGCTATCAAGGAGCCAGTTATGGCTCCTTGAGTCTTGAGATTCCCCAGCCCTGGCCTCAGCGCAGGTTAGAACAGTTTAGGGGCTCCTTTAATTTATGACAGCTTCCTCTGGTTCCCAAGGGACCATATGCCAGTTGTGAATTGATGTAGCAGAGCTGCCTTCTGCCTTGCCCTTTCCCCTTTTCTTCTTGCCTCTGACATGCCCTCTGTCTCCTGCCACATGCCCCTTGTGCCAAGGTGGTTGGGAGGTTTGGCACAGGTGCCAGAGCTGGCTCTGCCAGCTTTACATTGTCACATACATCTTCCCTGTTGATGGGATTTTCATCTGGCCAGTTGTGGCCAAATTACCCAATTTTCCCAGGGGGAGAGAGAGAGTCTGACTCTCCCTTTGTTTCCACCAATGTAACTCCATTAACATCAGCAGAGAGACCCCTGATTTATGCCAGCGTGAGTGCAGAATCAGGCCCAAAGTGTTCATGGTTTTTATGCCCATGCCATCTGAATAGCAGAAATCAGGTTGCAGTAAAAGTTTTTGATAATGCTATATTACTAATTAAAGGTGAGCCTTTCTGCGAGGAGCTGCCATCCGTTTGACCAAAGCCCAACTGAGCTCGAGTTAACGTCTGTTGTGGTTGATCTGCTGGTCTGTCAGAACTCCCTCCCCTTGCCTGGCTTAGGGGTCTCTGTTTTGTGTTTGTCTGTACCTCAGGCACAAGATCTCCATGGATAAGGGGCAAGTAAGAACCTCATTTGTGATGTTTGCGCTTCCTGCAGCTGCACAGCTTGAACAGCATTTAGAATAACCTCCTTGCCATAGCCCATGTTGTCTTGTATACTCTTCCTTATATGATGAGTCTGATATCATCACTGTGGCACTGCTCTGATAATGTGAAACTGGTAGGCTAGCTGTTGTGTGCCTCAGGTGATGATTAAGGCTACGATTTTGTCACAGAGGTCATGGAAGTCATGGAATCTGTGACTTCCAAAGGCCTCCATGACTCCAGCCCCACTGTGAGGTGCCCCCAAGCTCCCAGCCATCATGGGCGGCAGGGGTACCCCTGCAGCTCCCCAGCCACTGCAGGCAGGGGCAGTACCCCGCAGCTCCCCAGCCACCGCGACGGGGACACCCATAGCTCCCCGGGCAGGGGGACCCCTGCAGTTCCCTGGTGGTGGGGGCAGGGGGACTCCCAGCCACGGTGGCAGGGGTAGGAGGATCCCCAGAGCCCCCAGCTGCCACGGGGGGTCAGGGGGACGCTCGAGCTCTGAGCCCCCATGGGTGGTGGGGGCCCCAGAGCTCCTAGCCACCCATAGCTGCCTAGTCCCTTCCCATTTTATCATGGATATTTTTAGTAAAAGTCAGGGATAAGTCATGGCTTCCGTGAATTTTTCTTTATTGCCCATGACCTGTCCATGACTTTTACTAAAATATCTATGGCAAAATCTTAGCCTTAGTGATGATCTATACTCCTCTTCATCGTGCTTTTCATTAAGGTGGAAAGATCCACAGTGAAACAGTCTTGACTCCGTTTAGCTTGCCCTCCCACAGTTCTTTCACTCACCATGGACACGGAGGCATTGGATAAATATTAAACAATGCCGATTGTCTCTTTAATATGATTATATTATAGCATCCTAGAGGCTCTCTTAGGAGTTTAATGATCAATTATAAATGGAGCTGGTAGTGCCACCTAAAGCTAAGATTGCCCAACACTTTCCATGGTAAGCCCCTGTTTTCAGTTGCTGATAACTTTGTCAAACCCCAGCCATTTAGACTAAAAAATTTTAGACTTGCTCTCTGCCTCGGCCTGAAATGCTAAAAAACAAAGAGCATAAATACTGAGAAGTAAACTGGATTTTTAAAATTCTTTCATTTTAAAGAATTTAAGATATTTTTTCTGGCAATATGGGCAAGGAAATGTTTGTTTACAATATGGCATCCAAGTTGATGGTGTTTAAATGAGAATGGTCTAACTCATAGCATATAAGGTTTAAAAATAATTCCTACTTCATCCCTGAAATGCTAAAAGAGCCTGAAAATACATGGTTTTACATTTTGAGACGTGAAAGAAGGTGTTGAGGTTTTGAAGTAGCCTCTCCAACTGTGTTGCATTTAAGATGTAATTTCTTATGACTAGGTCTGTCACTGTGAGTTACCTCAACAGCCGACTTAAATGATCAAGTACCATGAGCAAGTCAGTACAACTATGGTGTACTCCACGTGTGTCAATATACTCCTAGTTTGGCACCACCCTGTCTATGTTCATTTCTGTCCAACAGAGACATATATACTCCTTATTCAAACCAGTCTACAGTATTAATTTTAAACCACCTAGGGCTAACACTAACTGTGGGAACTGTAACAGGTACTCATGCTGATGGTTTTCAGTAACATTCATTAGTTAATTTAGGAAGCTGTAAAATAAATGGAGATTGTGATTGCTGAATGACATTTCCTGCTATTTTAGATGGAATGTGTTCCACACTGCATCATTTTTGTAACTGTTGTATTATAATTATTTTATTAGTAGTAATGTGGTAGCCCCTAGGAGTCAGGACTCCATTGTGGTAGGCGCTGTACAAACATAGAACAAACGCATCCAGGCAGCAGGTGTATCTTGGAGTAAGAGTGTGTGGTCTGCTTGTTGGCTCTTTAAAGGTCTTATGAGGCTATCCCAGTGAGGGAGGGCGGGGGGGAATTTACAGGGAAACTGCAGTGTTCTATAAAAAGCATAAGAATAAAAGGAAGGTGAGTAAATAGTGAGCGGTCAAGCAAGAAGCTGTCATCTCGACAATCTCAAGAGGCAAAGTTAGGCCCAAAAAAGATTCAGGACTCATTGGAAACCGCTGAAACTCCGACAACTTCAAAGCTGTTTATACGTAAATATTAAATTGGTTAATTTAAACAAATTAACTGAATTTTTTTAATGGGCTTTACTTTAAAATAACTTTAAAATAGCTGATTTATCTGAATTTTTCTCATTCCCATATGTCTCATGAGGGACTGCAATGTTGCAGGTGGCACCCTGCAGTGAGGGACACATCTACCCTTTCCTTCTCAGCTGCAGAGGGCAGTAGAGCTGGTGTGGACATTGCCAGGATGTCTGTCTCCTTGTACACTGTGGAGTTCCTTTATAGGGGATCAATCCAAGTGAGTTGCTGGGCAGGCTGGGGTACGAGGGGAATAGGGGTTGTGGATCTTGTGCTTATGGAGATCCATCAGCCTCTACCCCTCACCCTATAAAGAGCTATTGCAGTCTCAGAGTTGCAATAATGGCTGCTGAGAAGCCTGTAGCAGTACACTCCCTGTATTAAGCCTGGCTAATTGGCTGTGGTGCAAGAGGCAGGAATTGACCCTGAGCAAGATGAGAGTCCTTGAGATACTGAAATGGAGATACTGAAAAGATGAGAAAAAGTTAAGACTTTAGGGAACTAGAATCCCCTTTTCAGCATCATGCCTGTGAGATTTGTATAAAGAAAGGAAAATGGTTTATACAGAGCAAAGAAAGAACACCAAAAAAAAAATCAAGTTTATTCTAGAGGTGGCCCAAACCTAGAATGTGGTGTCTAACCCGCTTTCAGTGGTTTTTCAAATTAAAATCCACCACAGCAGATTGGAATTTCTGGTTCTGTTTTTGCCAAAATCTCAGAAAACAGCTGGTGGAGATCTCCGAAAGGATGGAGCTTAAGCACTCTGATTCCATGGTGATGCACAAGGCATAAATACCTAGAAAAAGAGTAATCCTGCAGGATTTCCACCATTTCAGATAAATTCCTGTTGTAGCCTGCCTGTGCAAGGCAAGAATTGACTATAAAAGGGAAATGTGATTACTGACCAAATAAAACAAGTGCAATTTTACTGAGATACTATAAGATCTTAAACAATCATATCATCAGTCCTACAAAACTTTCTTTGAGAAAATTGATATACCACTGGAGAAACCACAGAAGCAATAAGATGTTAAATAAGGTAAAATCCCAAAGTATAGATTACTTCACTGGAGAATTAAAAGTAGATAGCTAGCTAGATCATTCCTGTCTCTGAAGTGACTGAAAATCATTAGGAAAATCAAATATTAAAGCAGGTTGCAAAGGACAATATGCAAGGCTCAAATAACTCTAATGTAACACAGAAACCAAACTGGGTCAAACTTGTGTGTGAGAATTATAGATCTGCGTATTTGCTAACAATTGATTATAACATTGATTATATTGCTTAAATTCTGGAAACGAGGATAAAGGAAATGATAGCCTGCACTTGCATAGCCTTATTTAGGTGAGTAGTCCTTAGTCATACAAATAAACCCATTGACTTCAGTGAGCTACTCATGAATCAGGCCTACTAGCATGAATATAGATTTGCAGCATGGGGTGCAAATTGTGTTAATAATTTAGTCTGGTCAACATGGGTTAAAACCTAATAGCAGACATTATCCAGCACTCATCACATCTGATGAAGTTAAGGAAGTTAAGGAGCAGGATATTAAGCTAATGATGTTAAGGAACAGGATATTTCACTAGCAGCATTATCAGTAGATGCATAATAAGCATATGAGTTTGCTAAATTTGAGCATTGAATTTATGCTTACATTAAGTAACATAAATTTGGGGCACATAAAGTCTTATATAAAAATCCTGTAGCTAAAGTACCAATGAGCACTCAGAGTCTTACATCTTTTCAAGCGACCAGAGGTACTGTCTTAAACAGGAATGGCCATTCTCTCCTGTCTTATTTAAAACTGTAATGTCAATAATATATTACATGCTGCTATCAAAGGAGTATAGCTTGAGGAAGTAGTACATCGGATATTTCTGAACACAGATGACCTTTTATTATTATTGACAGATTCAGAGTGCTCCATACCACTCCCGATGAGAAATATACAAGAGTATGGAGAAAAATCTGCAAGCAGAGTCACCAAAAACAAGACAGAAAGTTTACTTCTTTCTAGATTCTGCCATTCAACGATATGTAAAGACTGGAAGTGTAAATGGGGAAAGAAAGGTATGAAATACTTAATGGTTTTCCTGCTCTGGAAAACCTGCTGACAGAGGATGGGGGATAACTAATTAATTAAGAATACAATGAAGATTGGAATAAATGGGGGAAACGCAGATTAAGGCTCTGACCCTGCCACTAGCTGTGTGTGACACATGACTTGCACCTGTGCAAAACCTTGTTGAGGTCAGTGGGGTTCTGTTCAGGCACAGGCATCCGCCCATACGCAAGCAGTAGCTGGATCCAGGCTTAACTCTTTTGAGTGAAATAAATATATTAGTAAATTAAAAGACCATTCAGGTTTTTTCTTGTATATTACTATTTTAAATAGGTAAAGTATATTTTAATCAACCATTTTCATAATTCATATGGACAATGAAATGAAAGTGGATAATAGATTTGTTCTGCTTAAAAGGGGGTCTAATCTGGTTAGCAGCTAGTTTTTAATCTGGTACAGTTTAGACAAACATACAGCTGAAAACCAGGCTCAAAGTAGAAATGGATATTGTGAATATAGACCATCCAGGAGAGCATTAAAGAAACCATCAGCAGAAATAAAGAGATTAGTCCAGTTATTTCACCTGGATTATGGGCAGAAGTGTCTACTTTTTCTAAAGAACATTCTGTATTTTACAGGATGTTCTTTACAGACATCAAATGCACACAGTTGAGTATAAGAGGAAAACCTGTATAATGGGTGACTGGCAAGAAAAGAGAAAATTCTCAGCGGGATTTCTTTGTAGATTACACATTTGATTAGAGTAAAAGTAAATTAAATATTAAAATTCTTCTTGGCATATCTGCAACTAAGACCCTGTAAAAGTTTGTAGTGAAGGACAGGAACATGCCACTGCAAGACTCAATAGGTTACAAACTAGTTAAAAGAATCGTCTATACATGAAGCAAAGAGCCAAAAGTATACAACAATTGTTCCTGTACTCCACTTTTATGCTAGTACAACTCAGCTGAAATCTACAGCAAGACTGGTGTAAAACTGGAATAACATAGTAGTGTATCAGGCCCACAGTGTTTAAGTGATCAAGAGATTAATCAGTATAATTCACTAGAAAAGGTTCTGAGAATAAGATGTAGAGACAGTCTGATTAAAATCAAATGGTACAATTTGTTAGAAGCCGAAACAAGTCACAATGGAATGTGAAATTCAAGCAGTTTTTTGATCAGTTGCATTGATCAAACTACAAGGATTCCATTGGCCCCTAGCTAATACAGTGATGGGGACATGAAAAATGCCTAGGATAGACTGACAAGATGGTTTATAGGTACAATTAAAAATATTGGGGTTCTGATTCTCATTTACACAATAGCCCTTTTATACCTTTCTATCAGCTATACACCCACTTAGCTGAAATGAGAATCAGGCCCTGAAAGTGTGGATCCTTTATTAAAGATACTTGGGACCAAATTCAGTGGTGACTTAAAATGGTTGGATAAGTTACAAACTGAGTAAAACCTGGTCCAAAAAAATAGGTGTAAATGGCAAAGTAACATGACTTCCACCTATCTGGCACCTAGTGCGTGTGCAAAACAGAAAGGGGCTGGTATTATAGCAGAAACAACTAAAAGGAGGGTGTAAGAGAAACAGGCACTCAGATACTGCAGTGATGAGGCTGTATAATTACCTAGATCAGTAATAAACTGTGTCTACTGTATGTAAACAACAAAGACCAAGTCTGTGCTGCTGGTAGGTGCTCTTTACAGACATGATGGAGGAGAGTTTCCTGTCCTGAAGATTTTACAGTCAAAGGAGTGGTAAGGGATGCAACACAATGCTACTATTCTTTTTCAGCTTCTCTCTCTCTCAATCTATTTGCTCTTCAACAAACTTAGACTAGGAAATACTGTGCTCTCTGATACTGTTCTGCTGTAACTCTAGTTAAGAGTTGGCTTTTTAATGGCAACCTCTGCCCTTCGATTTTAAAAATAGGTAATTACAGTTCTTTGAAAAGAATGATGCTACATTATTTCTCCACCAGTGGGTTATTTGTGTGAGCTCACCCTTACAATCAAAAGATCCCTTGTGCCAAAAATTCAAAATGCCTTCTCTCATGTGTGGTGCCTTTACTTCTGTAATAGATGGTTTGGGACAGATGAATACATTAAAAATACTAAGGCATGTGTAAAATAATATTGAACCAAATACTTCCTTAGTGTAACTCCATTGATTTTAGATTTGGATTTAGACAGGAATGAATTTGAACTAAAAGTTTTAATACTCATAAAAGGGAAGAAAATTACAGTAACATTGTACAGACAAACGTGCCATTTAGGAAAGGAACATACTTCTACAGTAAATTATAGTTTAAAAGATAATACACCTATGCTCAGATCCTCAAGTATAGCAGAGCTCCACATAATACAGCTAAGGAAACATCATGGTTTTGTGCCACCAGGGGCAGGGAGGGGCGGCAGGAGGGCTTCTTAAGTCAGGTGGAAAATATTCCAGCATTGAGGGGAAATAAGGTCATTGTTCCCTTCAAATAAATTTCCTTTTACTAAAATCAAAGCTAGTTTGTCTCTATATGGTATAGTGTTGCTACAGAAAGGTACTAAAGCACATGCCAGACTTAAGAACGTGAGCAATCCCATGATTTGTGTGGGGCTATATATATGCTTAAAGTTCAGCACGGTCTTAAATTCCTGGCTGAATTGGGATTTGTATTGGGAATAATGCCATATTACTTTTCTATAGATGGGAGATAATACCATGTAGTAATAACCAGAACACCCAGCTGCCTAGCTGTATTTGTCTGAAACTAAGGGTCTGTAGTAATTTTTAACCAGGCCGTAGACAACATTGGGGAGATAGCACGTCCCCTATTGATGACTCCAGATTTATTGTCCCTTTCCACTAAATTGGCTCCATGCTGAGACACATTTAAGTCTGCATTTCCCAATTAGAATTTAAACTAAACCCTTGTGTATTGTATATGACTGATTTGTCCGCAATGAGTCATTTTTTCTCATGTAGCTGGCCCGTGAGTTTGGAAAACCCTTGAAGTTTGGATGGAGCCTTGTCTACCTCAGATCCTTAGGGATCTCTGTCTGCTCTCTGTCCAAGTGCATGCTGCTTTAATATGGACATTTTGCACACTTAAGTTAGGAGGAGCAAGGGATTCCTATTCCAATGAGTTTGCTTGAGCTCCATACGGTGAAGTAGGAAGGGTCCTATAGAGGAAACATCACTTCTCTTGGGTTACACAGAAGATCTCCTCCTCCCTTTAGTTTGGATATTAGGAAACTTTCTAGACGTGAAGATGTGAGGAAATTTTTCCTCACGTTTTGTGAGACAAAAGTCCCTTGGAACTTTCTGTTCTGGTGTTGGGCTACTAAATCAATATTAGGCAATGTCCAGACAGACAGACAGACACACACGAAAGTCTATGACAACTCAGATGAGAGTTCTAGGCTAATAGGTCAGGCTGCAGCCCCTTCAGGCTCTTGGTTTGTCTGGTAGTTATACACGTCCCTCTGAGACATTCCTGGGGCCAGTAAAGAACTGCCTGAGTAGGGAGGGTATTGGAGAGGTAAAGTACCTATTTCATTCTCCTAGGATACTAGAACAAATCACTGCAATTTTCCTTTAAATACATTTCACCGGCCTGGATCACTCTGAAGGTCCAAGCAGTGTTCTGTAGAATCGTACTTATGAGTGGGGAAGGCGCAGTCCATCAAGGTAGAAGATGCAGAGAAGAACTGATTGCAGAAAACATTAAACCTTGAATTTACTAATTACAACAATCCCTGAAAAAAACAGGGCATCCTCTCCTCCCCTTTAACATAAACCATATCGACTGCTAAAACCTGGTTGGATCTGCTGCAGAGACCTGAAATTATGGTGTTGTTTTTAATAAAGCATAATTATTGTTTCAGATAAATAACTTTTTATGTGCATTTCAGTCTTCCCCAGGTTATATCACCTGATTCCAGATGGAGAAATTACCAGTATTAAGATCAATCGTACTGATCCCAAAGAAAGTCTTGCCGTTAGAGTTGTGGGAGGCAGTGAGACACCTTTGGTCCACATCATTATACAACATATCTATCGAGATGGGGTGATTGCCAGAGATGGAAGATTACTGCCGGGAGACATGATACTAAAGGTACAGTACTGTGGCAATGCCAGGTGAAGGGTTAACATCTTAACAAAGAACAAGTCAATGTAAATACATACTGCAATAGGGATGTAAGAAAGGGAGGTAAGATTTACCTGTTTGTGTATACAGAAAGCAGAATGCATGACAAGATGTCATTAAACTGCAGGCTCTGGTACTTGATATGGTTCCTTCTGTCATATAGGCATGTATTTGAGTGCTGTCCTGAGTAGGCATGCTTTCCCGAATTGGGGCCTCAGTGAATAAGGATGGATGAACTGCATTGCACAAATAAGAACTGACCCTAACTTTTGCTCAAAACTTCAACCAAACCTTTTTCTGAAGATTACTGATTGGTTTGCTCATTTTCCCTTGAGTCTCAGGCCCCTCTGCTTCCTGGACTGAGGCAGAAGGACCAAAATGCAGTAAGAGAGAGTATTCCGGTGCCATTTCTGACCCAGACAGAATCAGGAAGTACAATTCAGTCTGTTCTAGTGACATTTCGAGATCCACTTGTGGATGAAAGGGACCTAATTCTCCATTGCCCTGCTCCTTGTTTACTGATTTACACTAGCACAAAGGGTGTATGAAATGCTACCATTCTGGCTTGACAGTGTTTTACACCTTCTTTGTACTAATGACTACAAGAGCTGCAGGGTTAGGAGAATGAGGGCCAAGATACGCTTCTGATAAGCAGAATGACACTTAACCAAAGCTCCAAACCTTTACATTTACCCGTCACTCTCCGGCATCTGGTTTAACCACACCATTAGAAGTGCACAGGTGTTTTTCTAAACTGGCCAGGGGAAAGGGAAGGTTTAGGAATGTTTGTATATTTGAATAAAAGAAATGTTGATTTTTTTTTAAAATCTTTAATTCAGTTTAAGGGCATTGCAAAGACTGTTCTAATATTAGGGCTTGTGGGTTTGTGTTTTTAAAGGAAGTGTTGTTAATAAATTGAGAGCTAAATTCTCAGTTGATGCAACTTTAATAGAGTTCTACCAGCAGAGAATTTGGCCCTGAAACTCCTACAGGCCCAGTCCAGGGGGTGGTTAGTGCCTTCAGTTCTTATCGGCACTGAGAGACTCTCAACACCTGGCAGGATGAGTCCCTAATTCTGTAGGTGCTGTTTGGTAAACGGCTCAGTCGGTGGCAGCAGCTGAAATCTATAAGAAAGCTTGAATAACTAGGTGACGTTGGCTGTCAGCTGCTACGTCCATTCCTGTTTCCATAGAAATGGATGATGGATGGGCAAAATATGAGGCCAACTACTTTAAAATAATCTGTTTTTTGTATATTTCAGCTGTGGCTTCTGGTGCAAGTACCATTTCTCACACTGTGCCTGTAAGCTTCTGAGGCCTGCATGGTTACTAAAATCTATAGTATTTCAATTTTTAAAAGAGAATAGCGATAGCACAATAGTACTTAACAAAGACAGTACTCTAGTTCCCTTCTTTCATTGCCTTGAGGGTGTGTAGTTGATGGATTCCCTGTATATTTATATGACAGGATTCCCTCAGATCTATAACTTTTGACAGCCAGCTTGGTGCCTCCTTTCACAGTCCCCCTGTTTTATTACCTTTGGTGTACAGTACATCTAGTAAAAACAACAAGGAGTCCCTGTGGCACCTTAGAGACTAACACATTTATTTGGGCATTAGCTTTCGTAGACTAGAACCTACTTCATCAGATGCATGGAGTGAAAAATACAGGAGCAGGTATAAATACATGAAAGAATGGGGGTTGCTTTACCAAGTGTGAGGTCAGTCTAACAAGATAAATCAATTAACAGCAGGATACCAAGGGAGGAAAAATAACTTTTGAAGTGGTAAGAGAGTGGCCCATTACAGACAGTTGACAAGAAGATGTGAGTAACAGTAGGGAGAAATTAGTATTGGGGAAATTAAGTTTAGGTTTTGTAATGACCCAATCATTCCCAGTCTTTATTCAGGCCTAATCTGATGGTATCCAGTTTGCAAATTTAATTCCAGTTCTGCAGCTTCACGTTGGAGTCTGTTTTTGAAGTTTTTTTGTTGAAGAATTGCCACTTTTAGGTCTGTTGCTGAGTGACCAGAGAGATTGAAGTGTTCTCCTACTGGTTTTTGAATGTTATGATTCCTGATATCAGATTTGTGTCCATTTATTCTTTTGCTTAGAGACTGTCTGGTTTGGCCAATGTACATGGCAGAGGGGCATTGCTGGCACATGATGGTATACGGGACTGAACACTGTGCTGAATTCTCTTATTAAGTTTTCTTTTCTAGTAATATAACAGGGCCTGATCTTGTGAGATGCAGAGCACCACCTGAATGTTGCTGAGCTTTCTCAACTGCCTTTGACATCAGTGATAGCTGAGGACACTCAGCCTCCTGCTGGGGAGGTACTCAGCACCTCACGGCATCATGACATTAGATATTAAGATTTGATTGCCCACTTGGGGCCTGATCCTTTTCCCATAAAGGAGTTTTGCCATCAACTTGATTGAGAGCAAGATCAGAATCAATTATAGTCAATAATGCAGGATTGTGCCCTCGGTCTATTTATTCCTTGTCCTAGTTAAATTCTCCTCTACATAATACTTGTAGGTAACTGGAGGAGAAGCCTATCCAGAATTACTGAATTTTTAAGGCCAGGTCTACATTAAAAAGTTAGGATGATGCAGCTACATTGCTCTGGGGTGTGAAAAGCCAGTAGTTAAGCCAACCTGACTCCCTAGACAGCACTAGATCAATGGAAGAATTCTTCTGTCAACCTAGCTATCACCCCTTGGGGAGATGGATTAATTACTGCGATAGGAGAACCCCCTCCTCTTGCTATAGTGAGTGTCCACACTGGAGCGCTATAGCAACGCAGCTGTGTTGCTGTAATGGTTTAAATGTAGACATAGCCTAAGTTTGTTTTTCTTTTGTCCTTGTAGAGTTTCAGCATTGCTGAGAGTTCAAGATAACAGGTTAGCAGAGCCTACATTTAGTGGCCACAGAAGCAGTTTAGAAAATCAAGCCGAGTTGTTTTACCCCTGCTGGAGATCTTTTTTGTTGCAGTACGGAAACATTTTTAAATGCTAAATGGCTCTGCTATGATAATGTAAAGCTACACAGAGGCTGTTGTCTAGTTTGGTTTTTCCTCCAGCAAATTAAAACCCTGCAAATGTTTTTCATTTAGTAAGGATAAAGTGCAGTAACCAGTCAGTTGTCAGTTTTACAGAACAAAAATTGCCCGATTGATTTAAAGTTCTTTGTCTGAAGCCATTTGAAAGAAACGTGAACTCTTCTGACCCAGGAAATGGAGGGAAACATGAAGGGCCAGTTCCTCAGCTGATGTAAATCAGCATAGCTTCAAGCTGAGATTCTGGACCACAGTGAATTAAAACTACTCAGGGCTTCTTCTCCCCCTCCCCCATTTTAATTAGAAGTTCTTTAGTGAGGTCGGAAATTGGGGATACAGACTATCTACTGTAACCACAGAGTTGGTGAGATAATGAACAAGGACACTGCAGAAAAGGAGTGGGAGTGGGAGGAAGGATAGCTGGGTTTGAAATCAGAAACTAGTGGAATAAAATGAAGATACACAAAAAGAGATTGGGGCCTGAGGAGGGGCAATAATAAATTGAAAAATAACAGTTATGTCTGGAGACAATCAGTGAGAGAGGAAAAAAACAGTAAGTGTCTGTACGCTGTGTCCTGTCCTTGGGGGGAGGATATTATATAATAAAAACTTGGCCTCTTGTGTGACACCGTTTCAAATACTGCACGTCAGTGAACATGGAGACATCTGTGTAAATAGATCAGCTGTCTGCAGTGCCAGTTCAGATTAGATGCTTCTTTACATTGCTGATTTATGGTTCTCTCTTCCAGGTGAACGGCATGGACATCATCAATGTTCCTCACAACTACGCCCTGTCGGTTCTGAAGCAGCCTTGTCAGGTGCTCCGACTCACTGTCCTCAGAGAGCAGAGGTACCGATGCCGAAATAACAGACTTTCTCTTGATGCTCACTACAACAGGGATGACAGTTTTCATGTGGTTCTAAACAAAGGCAGCCCAGATGAGCAGCTGGGAATAAAGCTGGTCCGCAAGGCAGATGAACCCGGGGTATTTATTTTCAATTTGCTGGAAGGAGGTGTGGCTGCCCGTGATGGACAGCTTCAAGAAAATGACCGGGTGTTAGCTATTAATGGCCATGATCTTCGGTACGGCAGTCCGGAAAATGCAGCCCAGCTGATACAGGTTTGTCATGACGACTTGACCCCAGTTTCTAAACTCCTAACTAGACTGAAAAAAAAAACATAATTCCCCCATCCAATGCTATGCCATATCAAGTGGCAGGGTGGATGCCAGGGGCCAGATTCTGCTGTCACTTAAACCCATGCAACCCCATTGCCTTCAGGGAAAGTACATGGGTGAAAATGAGAACAGAATTTTGCCCATACTGGCCAAGAACTCCATAAAAATACCAGACATCTTCTATATGTACAAGACTATTCAAGAGGCCTAGTTATTATTTTAAACTAGATTTAATCTCTTTGTATATTTTGCTTGTCAGCAATAGAATTTTTAACTTGTTGGATGCCAGACTTGCTGATGTGCTCAGTACTACCACTCTTGGAACGGGCATCATGGTAAGGGGTGATGGAAGCATTAGAATATATACCCTTTGTCAAAGGATATTAGGAGTTCTATTGCCCTGCTCTGTGCCAAGAAGAGAAAACATTGGTAACATATGTATTATCTTCCAATCTCAGTGGTTTCTGCAGATACCATTTACAGTAACAGTGACTGGGAAGATTTAGTTTGGGTTGGTCCTGCTTTGAGCAGGGGGTTGGACTAGATGATCTCCTGAAGTCTCTTCCAACCCTAATCTTCTGTGATTCTATGATTCTATACCAGAGGTGGGCCATACCTACACCCTGCATCTGGAGAGCCAAGCACTTTGGGGAAGATTTGTATAGATTAGGTCTATTGTTTGTTTACATATGTACAAAGAATATATGAAAGCATTTTGCATGTAGTAACGCAACAGATCAGGCCAGATTCTCCCCTCTGTCCTTTGCATAAGCCTACTGACTCCAGTGAAGTAACATGGACTTGAGCGAGAAGAGACTTCAGCTCAGTGTACTGTGTGTAACAGGCTTATTTTTACAATAGATTCATGGGCTCCAGTGATCAATGTGTATTGAACGTCTGTAGCAGAGGTGGAACATGTTCATTTATTCAGTTGTGTTTCAATGGGTAAATTCCCTAGTTAGCCTAATCCAGATAGAGTACGTTCTGGCTGGAGGATGGCGTGGACTGCACTCTCAGCAAGTCTGCAGATGACACTAAACTGGGAGGAGTGGTAGATACGCTGGAGGGTAGGGACAGGATACAGAGGGACCTAGACAAATTAGAGGATTGGGCCAAAAGAAACCTGATGAGGTTCAACAAGGACAAGTGCAGAGTCCTGCACTTAGGACGGAAGAATCCCATGCACTGTTACAGACTAGGGACCGAATGGCTAGGAAGCAGTTCTGCAGAAAAGGACGTAGGGGTTACAGTGGACGAGAAGCTGGATATGAGTCAACAGTGTGCCCTTGTTGCCAAGAAGGTTAACGGCATTTTGGGCTGTATAAGTAGGGGCATTGCCAGCAGATTGAGGGACGTGATCATTCCCCTCTATTGGACATTGGTGAGGCCTCATCTGGAGTACTGTGTCCAGTTTTGGGCCCCACACTACAAGAAGGATGTAGAAAAATTGGAAAGAGTCCAGCGGAGGACAACAAAAATGATTAGGGGGCTGGAGCACATGACTTACGAGGAGAGGCTGAGGGAACTGGGATTGTTTAGTCTGCAGAAGAGAAGAATGAGGGGGGATTTGATAGCTGCTTTCCACTACCTGAAAGGGGGTTCCAAAGAGGATGGATCTAGACTGATCTAGATCAGTGGTACCTGATGACAGAACAAGGAGTAATGGTCTCAAGTTGCAGTTGGGGAGGTTTAGGTTGGATATTAGGAAAAACTTTTTCATTAGGAGGGTGGTGAAGCACTGGAATGAGTTACCTAGGGAGATGGTGGAATCTCCTTCCTTAGAGGTTTTTAAGGTCAGGCTTGACAAAGCCCTGGCTGGGATGATTTAGTTGGGAATTGCCCCTGCTTTGAGCAGGGGATTGGACTAGATGACCTCCTGAGGTCCCTTCCAACCCTGATATTCTATGATTCTATGTACACCATTTTGCATAATGTCAGTTGCTGGAATCCTGACTGAGTGTTGTTCTGGTTTTTCTTGTGTAGATTACTAATAGAAAGGGGGATGCTCTCTGGGGAGAGCAACGTATGAAATGAAGCCCTCATGAAAATTGGTATTCTTGGAACATTTCCTTATGCTTAAAAAACAACGCAACAATACTTCACATGCAGAGAAAACACCCTCAGTTTTGGGAAGAAATGAGACCATTCACACAAATGTTTAAAAACACAACTAAAGCTCTTACTAGTTCTACAGAATGAATGTTATTTATATAAATACTTGAAACGCACACCAGCCTCTGGGGATTTAAACAACATGCCCATCAAAGACTTTGACTCATGTTTCCAAACAGGCCAGGATTACATTGCACCGATGTGAGCTCCATGAATCACATTTGCCTAGCACAGAATTCCCAGACTGTGTGTCCCTTTTGTCATGTTTTTTATAAATCTCCTTGCTTGTTTCCACGTTATTTCAGAGGAGAACGATTATATAGAAGCCACAAATGTTTTGAATCTGCTTTTTACACAGCACAGTACTTCCCCCTCTTCTTTCTCAACAACACTCCACCTGCCAAGACCCAAATGCGGGACACTCTTGTTAGACGAGGAACCAAAAAATAATAGTACAGGAAGTTCAAAATATGGGATCAGTTTTAAAATATAAATAACCTTAATTAATATTTGTAAAGAACTGTATGTCTTAAGTGGTGGTGGTGATTATCCTTTTATTATCTTGTCCTATAGCTTCACTTTCCTGACTTATTGCACTGAATAAAGCTGAGAGAAAATCAGGTTTCTGTAGAGCATGATTAGATTTGGCTCCTAAATGATGTATAACTGAGAGAGGTCTGACTCATCAGCCCTAGCAGTTAGATATTAGCCTGTATTAAGTACTTGTTAATTAGTAGATTAGGTGTCTGGCTGTTATAAACTCAGTCACAAAAGCTGAAATGAAGAAAATGTAAAGGTGGTAATTAGGGATGTGCATAAATCACAAAATTTGGATTTTGGACTTTTCACATTTGCCCAATCACCTATGGTGAGGATGGGTCAGATATCACACTTTAGACCTAAATTATAAGGAGGGACCCCAGAATGATGCAGCAAAGTCAGGGAATTATGTTCCCCAAACCCTCAGATGAAAAACAGTGAAATCATGTTGATTTTTACATCTGCCATCCAATCACTTCTTTCCATACCAACGTCTCACTGGATAGGCTATTCACTTTAAAGGCAAATCTTTATCCAGTGGCTAAAGGTTCCCCTCAGCCACGCTCCCAGGAGCTGATTCTCCAAAGTTCCTGGGGCTTGTGCAGTCATCTACACCTGTGCAAAGGGAGTGCAAATTAAGGGTAAAGAGCTACTAAATCAGGGTAACAACATTCTATACGCACTTTGCACAGGTTCAAACGAGAACAAATTGTGCAAGGAAATAGAGAATCAGGTCTCAACCTGTATATATGTCAGTGCCGGTTCAGGAAACATAGTAACAGCAACTCATTGTTTATCTCCTTTCTCTTCCTTTGTGTATTTTTTCACACTAGATATTGCCATATAATACAATTTTTCTGTTATGAAGGAGTGAGTGTCAAGCCAAAGCAAGAAGAGTTTTTTAAATGAGTACAATAGACCTCACTGCTTCATTATGAAGAAATCAACTTTACCCATAGAGGCAGGTGATCTGGTGGATTATTCGCCTACCTTTTTGTCAAGATTTTTGGGCTAATTCCTCCAGTGCAGTGTGTCTACTCTGCATTGACCCAACATGTAATTTGGCGCTAAAGCCAGTTTCACTGGACCGGAGGGGATCTGCCAGTGGCCCAGAACCAAAGCTGAGGTTTGGGCACCACTTACTCACTCTGCTGCTAATGTAGCTGGAGGGAAAGAGGAAAAGATAGAATCCTCTGAGCTGCATGGAACTGTCCAGGGTGTGTTTGGCCTTTGTCTGCTTAGCCTGTAAAATTCTTTGGGATGGGGATGTCTCTTACTGTGGGTTGGCAGTGCCCCAATGTAGCCCCATCTCAACTGAGGCATCCGGGTGATGCCATATAACAATAATAATGTTCACTATTGCAGAGCAGTGCAATTAGAGGAGCCCTCCGGCTCCTCTAGCACAGTGCAGGGGAATAGCCTGCACAAAGCAGTTCCAGAATGAGGCTAGGGTAAAGGGGAGTTTTAAGACACACTGACCATTTTGTGTGTGTGCATTTTGGTCTTAGCAGAGGATCTGACCTTTGTAGGCTCTTTAAGCTACAGTTTGTGTCCAGTACTGAAACAAACCTAAAAATAAGATGTATGTATATTTACTTATTGTCTGGTCATGAATAGCTATGGGGAAATTGGGGCAAAACCACTAGCAAAGGGGAGAGAGACCAATTGAAACAACAATTAATATTCAATTCATATTCAATTAATAATCAGCAAACATTTTATGGGTTTTTACATGGAAGAATGTAGACTTGGAAGCTGATATAGTTTCGATAACTTAGTAATATTCTCTGAATTTATGAGAAATGACCCAACTAGACTGACCTAGAGACAAATGGGACATTTGCAACAGACACTCGTGTTGAACTTTTGTTAGTCATTCTACAAGGAATTACTCAAATTTACAGCCACCTTGTAAATAATCCATTTTGAGACAAGCCACGTAGGGAGAGATCAGTTTTAAACTGAAGTTGTAAAGTGTTTCTTTTACAGTAGAATTGCATGTTAAAGGGTTTTACACCATTGGGTCATTTAGTCTTGTGTTGTGCTTCTCGGTTTTAAACATCAGATTAGGGATTACTGTGTTTCTTTTCTACCAATACTCAAGATTCCAGTCTCAGGTATCATGTGAATTCAGATTTCAGATGTTAATATACCATAGCTTACAGGGAAATGCATGTTTCTAACTTGTTTTGACTTCATTTGAAGTAGTAACTAGCCCAGTATGAGGAATTCAGACTGGAAATATTGATTATTTTTATTATTAGTTTAAAACCCATCAAAACATTTTTTGAAATCACAGCAAAGAACTTTGAACCAGACTCTAGTGAGGAAAAGTTTAACTGTAGAATATAAAACTCAGGGACCAAATCTAGCTCCCACTGAAGTCACTGAGAGAGTTGACTTTTGGTGAGAGTAGGGTTGAATTCCAGGTTTGGTTTACATCTTCTTTTAAATGCTTTTCCACACTTCTCTCTCCTTGGAGCCAACACCTTAGGATTCTGAAGCTCTGGTGTTTTCTCCTCTTTAAACTCTTGCAGGGAGGCTCTACATTACAGTAATAGCCTGAACCCAAGTGGACAAGACTCCCTCGGGAGGCCATTAGTGGCTCTCCTTGTCCCCAAGAACTAGTGTTTAATTTCTAATGAAAGAGGTGCTGGGGCTCAAGCAATTTTTTACATTCATAACTGACATGGCAAGCCCGGAAGTGCCAGGGCTAGAGGTGCTGGAGCTGAGCCCTGGCAAGCCCTGGCACAAATTAAGCACTGCCAACTCATTTTTTTTTATCTGCAACCTTTCCAGCCACATCAGTCTGAAGAGCAAGAGATTACAGATTTGAACATTAACTTTGGATTTTCCCATATAGCAGCATGTCTCTAAACCACTGAAGCTACCAATATATTTCTCTTTCTTGTATTAGTTTGTTTTTATGTTAGGAAAGTACCACGTATTGGATTTACTCAACTAAATTCTATTCTCAGTTATGCCAGAACAACACTGTCAACTTCAGTGGAGTCAATGTAACTGAGAGCAGAATTTGGCTGTCTACTCCTGGAGGTAAGACTGGCCTCTCAAGTACTGATCCAACTGCACTGAGACTTTGTAATTATAAGAATTAAACTAGTATAGCATCTTGCAACTTCAAAGCGATGTACAAATCAATGAATCCTCACACCACCTCTGTGGGGGACAGTCTTTCTGATCCCCATTTTACAGATGGAAAAAGTAGACAGACCAAAAAGTTTCATGACTTTCTGAGGTCTACCTGAGCAAGTAGCAGTGCCACGATTTGAATTTTGGAGTGCCTGTTTCCCAGTCCTGTGTTTCGTCTGTTACACTAGTCTGTTAAGATTTTATTGTGTAAAATAGTGGCGTAGCCCCTTCTCTAAGTAAAACTACTTTTATCATGTTAGCAGCATGCAAAATTCTGCCACTAGCCCCCCTCAATATGAGCATTTCCATCATTCTGAGATAAGCGGCATTACTTCCACTGTTTCCATCAAACAGTAGTAGACCTAGTTTTACACATGTGATGTAACCATGAGACACTAGTTAGCTGTGCTAATGTACACAGGTGAATAGAATAAATGTCTAAAAACAAGAACTGAGCAGCACTGTCATGCGAGAGGATTGTTAATTCAGGGGAAATTTTGAATGCATGAAAATAGGCTTTTAGAGGATTAACTTTAGTTTTGCAGTCTGTGGTGTACTGAGCTGAACTTGCATTATTATTTCCTCTTGTAGCAAGCTGATAATAAGGGTAGAGGCACAGAAAAGAATTGCCCTTCAATTAACCAAAATCTGCAACCAAAATATCATCTCAAAAGAAAATGAAAATAACAGCAAGCTTAACTAAGACCTGGACTTTGTGAATTTCTAGAGTTGAAAAGATTGGCTTTGTAGCTGCATAACAGCAGGATTTACATCTGTGTCTCGTCATGTAGGCCAGTGAGAAGCGGGTTCACTTTATTGTGTCACGGCAGACCAGACAGCAGACCCCTGACATCTTGCAGGAGGCTGGGTGGAATTACAACGGCAGTCCTCAGCCTTGCCCATCGGAAAGAAACTATCCTAACAAGGTGAGGCCTGGATCTATCTTACATTTACTGTTCTTTCTATGGGAAACAGAAGGTTTTGTTGTCTCCAGACCCCATCACCAAGAGAAGCACATCTTATTCTGTGGTATAAATGTAAAAACAGAGATCGTCTTTATTTATACACTAGGAAGTGCTTCTGCCTTGACTCAGTTCGGAAGGATTGGGAGAGAGGAAGCTGAAGGATAATAATGAGACAAAAGTTTTATACACACACACTATACTGTACACAAACCTGCCTCCCAGCCTGAGCTAGCAAAATGTAATGTATTCTAACAAAAATAAGAGGCTTATCTGCACTTACTCCATCTGGAGCAAAGCATGAAGGAAAGAAGCTTGCATAGACTGGGTGTGATATTCCCACACTTGAGTGTTGATTATTGTGACTGGTACTCGATCATTCACCTTTTAGTAAACTGGGTGCAAGCAAACAATATGCATTTTAATACAGTAAATATAAATATATACATCTGGGAACAAAGACTGTAAGGCATACTTACAGGATGGGGGACTCTATCATGGGAAGCAGTGACTTTGAAAAAGATTTAGGGGTCATGAATGATAATCAGCTGAACACGAGCTGCCAATGCAACACTGTGAGCAAAAGATCTAATGTGATTCCGGGGTGCATAAGAAAGGGAATCTCAAGTAGGAGTAGAGAGATTATTTTACCTCTATAATTGGTACTGGTGCAACCACTGCTGGAATACTGTGTTCCGTTCTGGTGCCCACAATTCCAGAAGGATGTTGATTGGAGAGGGTTCAGAGAAGAGCCACAAAAATGAATAAACTATTAGAAATTTTGCCTTTATAGTGGTAGACTAAAGAGCTCAATCTATTTAGCTTAACAAAGAGAAGGTTAAGGGGTGACTTGATCACGGTCTATAAGGATGTATGTGGGGAACAAATATTTAATAATGGGCTCTTCAGTCTAGCAGATAAAGGTACGACACCATCCAATGGCTGGAAGATTAAACTAGACAGTGTCAGAGTGGAAATAAGGTGTAAATGTTTAACAGTGTGTGTACTTAACCATTGGAACAATTTACCAAGGGTTGTGGTAGAGTCTCTATCACAGATAATTTTTAAATCAAGATTGGATGTTTTTCTAAAAGATCTGCCATAGAAATGATTTTGGGGAAGTTCTATGGTCTGTGCTATACAGGAGGTCAGACTAGATGATCACAACGGTCTCTTCTGGCTTTAGAATCTAGGAATTTATGAAAACGGGGATGATGATACTGATACTGACCTCCTTTGTAAAGCGCTTTGAGATCTATGGAAGAAAAGCCCTATATAAGGATTAGGTATTGTTAGATTAAGGAAAATGACAAAGAACAAGCATACAGTTTCCACATACAGTGTGTGCGTCATTCAGCATATCCTTCACTTGGAATCCAGTACACAGAAAGCAGAGACCTAACTACATACACCACACAAGGGTGGAATCCCTAAAAGGAGATCAGTGCCACAGCCCGGCTATCCAGCAAAGAGAGAGTTCTGAATATAGGCAGGACCATGTCACTAGGGGCTTTAAAAAGCAGCAGGGCTCATTTAAAATCAATCCTGACTGATAAGCAGGCAACTGTGACCTTAAAGGACCACATGCCTTAGACTGCACTGCCAGCTGTCAGCTCCCGAATGCAGCTGCCAGTGGGGAGAAAGGAATGGGCCCACATTTTAAAAATGTTTATAAACATCCCTTTGTTGTTCTCCTCCTTTTATCAATTATGCTCATTCAGACCCTTAAGAAATGGTACTTCCTGCAGCATATTCCATCTTACCTGTACCCTCGCATGCCATTCACAGACATAACTCCTCCCTCGTGCTGTAAGAACAGGCCCATGTCTGCTATTCAGAACAGCAGAGATGAAACAAGGCTGCTGCCATCCTGTCACAAGACTATCCTAGCTGATGCTGCATCTGCAAGTCATTACTTTCCAATGAAATAATGCTTTTGTGATCTCTGAGTGGGATAGCTCAACTCATGTCGCTATCACAAGATTTCCAGTGACTGCCTGAGCGTCTGCTCTATCTATTTGTGTTACTGGTCTATGGGTATGGTACAGGGAAATTCAGTACATTAATTCTATTCCATACCCAACTTTGGCCCCCTTTCTTCTCTTCATGTATAAAGAGGTGCAAGAAAGGAATTCTTGGTTAGTTACAAGTTGATTTGGGGAACTGCATTGACTTGTGAGATTTAGGGAGTTGTGTTTGCATTGCAGTACCCTACGTGGAGCTGGTGGGGCCTTATTTTGTTGCATAGGATATGGAGATAAGGGAATGCCCCAGCAAGTGTCTGGCGTACGTCTCTGTGCCTCTCTGTCTCCTGTCCCATCAGTGACGGCACAGCTGGTTTTGTGGCTGTGCTGCTTCTGGCCAGTGGCAGCACTTTGTGACCCCTCCAGTGGAGGGCACAGCGAAGACGGAGATTTTCTCAGAAACAAATCTCTCTCTCTCTTGGCAAATGTCTTTTACAGTTTTTTGGCCGTGTAGGAGGAGGAACATGCTATCTGGAGCATCTAATCCCTGACTCCTCCCCTCTGTGGCCTTTTCACCCCAAGACAGATGAGCTCTGGGGTGGTTAAATCGAGATTGGAGAAAGCAGGCTGCATCGCTGCCTTTTCCTTTCACACATCCCCTCCATGCCCCCGCAGAAGGGGCTCCTGAGCCTGTAGACCTTGAAGTCTTGTCTGATTTAATTTCAGATGTTGATTTACTAGGTGCCTGTGGTATTTCTGAGCTAATGAGTGTGAATGACCATAGGTGTTTTGCTTGAAAAACAGGTTATCCATCTGCACAGTTCAACTCTTCAGCAACCAGCTCCAAGGATATTTAGATGTGGGGCTCAGATCCGGCTTTGAGAATCAGAGCCGCACTGAAGGGATGTGGCTGGGATAGAGATGCCTCTGGCGTTATTGCAGCACGGCACTCGGGTGACTTAGAGCTTGTCTACACGATGGGGTAACGTGCACTACAAGAGTGTGATTTCTAAAGCGCATTAACATGGTGCACATTAATTGATCCCTGCAGACCCTGCTGGTGTGCACTAAAGGTTCCCTAGTGTACTTCAAAATAGTACTGAAACAGCATTACATTACAGTGCACTAGGAAGCTTTTATCAATGACCTGGAAAAAAACTTAAAATCATCACTGGTAAAGTTTTCAGATGACGCACAAATTGGGGCAGTGTTAAATAATCAAGAGGATAGGTCACTGATTCAGACCAAATCTTCTAGATCAGGGGTAGGCAACCTATGGCACGTGTGCCAAAAGCGGCACGCGAGCTCATTTTCAGTGGCACTCACACTGCCCGGGTCCTGGCCACTGGTCCGGGGGCTCTGCATTTTAATTTAATTTTAAATGAAGCTTCTTAAACATTTTAAAAACCTTATTTACTTTATATACAACAATAGTTTAGTTATATATTATAGACTTATAGAAAGAGACCTTCTAAAAATGTTAAAATGTATTACTGGCACGCGAAACCTTAAATTAGAGTGAATAAATGAAGACTCGGCACACCACTTCTGAAAGGTTGCCGACCCCTGTTCTAGATAGCTAGGTAAGCTTGGGTGCAAGCAAAGAATATGCATTTTAATATGGCTACATGTAAATGTATACATCTAGGAACAAAGAATGGAGGCCATGCTTACAGGATGGGGTCTCTATCCTGGGAAGCAGTAACTCTGAAAAAGATTTGGGGATCCTGGTCGATACTCAGCTGAACATGAGCTCCCAGTGCAACGCTGTGGCCAAAAGACCTAATGCAAACCTGGGATGCATAAAACAGGGGAATCTCGAGTAGACAGGTTATTTACCTCTGTATTTGGGACTGGTGTGTTTGCTACTGGAATACCATGTTCCATTCCGGTGCCCACAACTCAAGAAGAATGTTGGTAAATTGGAGGGTGCAGAGAAGAGCCACAAGAATGATAAAAGGATTAGAAAACATCCCTTATAGTGAAAGACTCAAAGAGCTCAATCTATTTAGCTTAACAAAGAGAAGGTTAAGGGGTGACTTGATTACAATCTGGAAGTATCTACATGGGAAACAATTATTTAGCAATAGGCTCCTCAGTCTAGCAGGGAAAGGTACAACACTGGAAAGGTACAAAGCTGGAAGTTGAAGCTAGACAACTTCAGATTGGAATTAAGGAGTAAATTTTTGACAGTGAGTGTAACTGACCAAGGAATAATTTACCAAGGGTTGTGGTGGATTCTCCATCACTGAGAATTTTTAAATCAAGATTGGATGTTTTTCTAGCAGATCTGCTCTAGGAATTATTTTGGGGAAGGTCTATGGCCTATACTATCCAGGAGGGCAGACTAGATGATCACAATGTTCCCCTCTGGCCTTGAAATATGTGAATCTAGGGTGCACCAGCTGGGTCTACATGGACCAATTATTGCGCAATATGGTAGTGCTCTTTAGAAATCACTCCCCTGTAATGCACATCACCCACCATGTAGATGTACCCTCAGTCATACACATGCCCCTGGCACCATTTAGCTAAGGGTATGCAAACAGCCCCATTCTTTCTGAAAGGGTGCACGAGGAGGGAGGTGGTTCTGTTTCCCTTTCCCCACAATACTGATGCTGTGCTGCACTCCTGCTGGTTAGCTAGAATCTAGTTTTTGCTTTTCCAATGTGGCACCTATGAGTCAATAGACTGAACAACTCTGAAGGAGCTCACATAGCCTGTGGGATTGATTATGTGGAGGCGCCGTAGAGTTTTGCTGTGGTGCACTCTGTCTTTAAGTCGCTGTTGTAGTGTTGTTTGCCTTTTGTCAGGCACATGTGAGTATTGGTCTGGATTTGTCTCTGTATTTACCAGATAGTTCTCAGTACATAATTCACTGTCTTTAAAATTAGGCTTTGCAGGCCATGCGGGCTTAAATATTTTTTAAAAACAGACCATAGTGCAGGGATTAAGCGTGCCAGCCTAGAATCTGGTAATACAGTATGTGCTCTTGCTTAGATCTAATGGACATCTTCCTGGCCATGCTTTCAAGTCAAAGCAATTTCCTTTGGATGTGTGGCTTGGTGAATCTTACACTTGGCTTCGTCAGTGGGGATTGTTAAATTAAATGTGGCTAATAGAGAAATTGCTAATTAATATAACCCGGTGTTATTAATTTGAAGTTTATTGGGGGGGGGATAATTCATCCTTGGGAGAGATGGATTTTTGTTAACATCACTGGTCCCCTCTTTTAACTCTCTGAGACAGCCAGTTCTGTCCGGGTTAACTATATAACAAGGATATAAATGTGTGCTGGATTTTGCCTTCAAGTCTCCAGCGTATTCAGTGCCAAGAATAAACTCCAGACTCCAGTATTATTTGTTATTGTATAATGACTCAGGAATCCCTTTTGGCCAAGTCACTGCCCTCATGACATCCTGCCTCCATCTGGAAAGAGGAGAAAAGAGGCTTTCTTTCAAGCAAATGCCAATGGTAAACAGGGGACAGCCAGCAGATCAGTGATGAAGTAGCAACACAATCTGTATTGAATACATCCTCTTTGGTGTGTATTGGGAGTGTATTTTGCATATAGTGTGGTGTATGATTGGTCATGGGCAGGTTCTTAGTAAGCTATCCTCCCATGTCTGAGGAACAAGGCAATGTAAAGCCCAAGTTGCTGCTGCTGCCTGGACTTGAATAGAAAAGATGTTAGAAACACTCTCCTGTACTACAGAGGGATCTGTTAAACGGGATTTGTAATACAGAAATAGAGCCAGATTCTGCTCCTTTGAAGTCATTGGGAGTTTTGCCATTGACTTCAATGCAGATGCAGTACTAGACACTAAAATAGCACTTGGTTTTAATTGTAACTATTTCTTCTACTCCGATTGTTTATAACTAGTTGTTGTCCAGTCCTTAAAGACCGAGCCCACTGCCCTTGCTGCTCAGGCACATAATGTCCTGTAGCTGTGTGAGTGGGCTAGCCTGTAGGTAATGTATATATTTTCCAAGCAGCTGCAGCTGTGTCCGTTGCCTGTGAGACACGCGTCATGACTTTGAGGTTGTGATAATTTGCTGTAAATATTTATTTTACAGTAAACTTAAAAAAAAAAAAAGAAGGGGGGGGGACAAGCTGTATGTTTTCCCCATCACGGCCTTCAAGGTCATTTCAAAACGATGGAGAAGGGTAGTTGTTT
Source organism: Trachemys scripta elegans (assembly GCF_013100865.1). Classification (NCBI taxonomy): domain Eukaryota; kingdom Metazoa; phylum Chordata; order Testudines; family Emydidae; genus Trachemys; species Trachemys scripta. The sequence continues at coordinate 89,252,663 of NC_048302.1, forward strand.
AGAAGAGAATGTATTGAAATGCACTCATTAATAAACATTGCTTTTTAACTGGTTTACTCATTATCAGCAATACCTCCGAGAGTGCGGTCCATGTGTTTATTAAAAAGCCTTTAATTTCCTTTTATCACTATCTTCCCCTCGTTTGAGAATTCACAATTCCCATCTATCTATCTATGATCATTTTAAAAAATAAGATGCTGCAAGGAATCTTCAAAGGGAAGCTGATTGTTGGCTTGTGTGTGTGCGCGCGCACAGAAAAGCAGTTCTTCAATCATTTTTCATTGAAAAGTAACATTTGACAATTTGTTTCTGAACATAACTCTTAAATGCTGATAGTGTCTGCATTGTTTCCTCAGAAATATGGCTTAACAGCCTACTTTTATCAGTAACATTCTTGATGTCTGAGACAGAATGGGCATAGAATAGCTAACAAGCATGCTCTGAATCAGAGGATATAATTTTGAGCCATTGTTTCAAAATCAAAAACTGCCCTTTTGTGAAAAATAAGCACTACTCTCCCCACCCTCCACCCCGAAAAGGGCTATTCTCAGTTAAATCAACCAATTCTCAAGGGGAAAGGGGCAATTTTTGCATGCAAATGGGTAAACCAAAGCAAAATTAGGTTTATTTTTGAGCAAAGGGTTGAGTCACAACAATTTTACACATTCATGTAAAATATTAATTTAGAAAAAATAAGACAATATTTTGCAGGAATGAAACTACCTGAAATAGAATAATGAACATTTTTTGTGAAAATCCTTTTGAAAAAAATTTGGATGATTTCACACAGCTGTGCTGTAGATCCTTTGGAAGTGTTCAGTTGCTCTCAAACCACAATAGCAAATCGTCTTACAGAGGTTCTGACTCTGTGTTCCATCTCAGGCCAGGGGTTACGTGGTATGCAGCATCCATAACAGTGCTACCTTTGCAATTCCTATCCCTACGACATAAGAAGGAACCTCTTTAGGTGGAGTTTAGTGACTTTATTATCTGAAGTGTTATGGAATATTAGCATTTTGATATTTTCTGCTTATTTTCTAAAGTGTCTAGAAGTCCTTTGCTGGATGGGCAGCTGATAAATGCAGCTTGTTTGTTTAATCGCAGAACTCTTGAGATGGAATTATAGTCTCCTCATTCTAAATGTGCCTTTAAAAATAAAATGCTGTAAATATATACATACTCAAGCCCACTAATCATTCATCGGCAGATTTCCCAATGCAATTGTTCCCTTTTCCTACTTTCCCATTTCTGTCTTTCCTTGAAGTTTACTCTAGCCATTGCCAGAAGAGCCATACATTTGATTGTTGTTCTCTCTATGCCATTTAGTCAGAACTTGAAATAGGATTTCGTGGTCGAATCTGAGATTTCAGGGATGGGATTATCACAGCCCTGAATGAGACTGATCCATCTTTTTGCGTATCACAGATGTGATGTCACACTCATGAATGATGAGATCTTTTGTAACATATCATAGAGCAGCTAGCCCTACAGCACATGTATTATATTTCTATACTGAAACTTGAAAGTAGTGTGCCAGTTCTGCTCTAGAGGCTGGAATGTTCAGAAAGTAATTGTAGGAACATAGCATATGAATTATTTAGAGCAGTTAAAGTTATTCAGTAAGGTTTAAATCTCAGATATTTTTTTGGAGAAAAATCCATGTCCATTTTATAAAGTATTTGGTAGGGAATGGGGTGCTTTGAAACACTCACACATTCAGGTCACATGCGGAGGAGGGAACTCTATCTGAATACTAGAAAGGCTTTCCCTGACAGTATTACATTTTAGAACCTATGTGACCTTATGATCCTTCAGTATCTGATGATGTGTGTTGATTTGTCTGACCCTTATTCACAAAGTATAAACAAACCGAGCACCCTTGCCTAACAAAGTGGTTAGTTTTTCCTATTGGGAGAAAAAAGATGAATCGCCTCATAGTTTGGATATGGCCATCACACAGAAGCAACCTTTTGAAAATCAGCAATAAATGAATCACCGCAGAAGCCCTTGACACTTATTCTATAAAAGTCCTTTGTTGTTCTCCCTAGTTAAATACACATCCTTCTAGCCAGTTTCTCCTGGAGATTTTCATAGAGTCATAGAAATTAGAGATGGAAAAGAACTATGATGTCATGTAGTCCATCCCCTATAGGTTTGTTCCTTATAGTACATATATTGTTTCTTCTTTGTTAAATATGTATGACAAAGTTTTCAAATTTGGATGCCTAAAGTTAAGCACCTGAATCTAAATTGAGGCACCTAAATAAGTGGTCTGATTTTCAGAGGTGCTGAACACCCAACATTTTTACTAGTGTATAATCTCTGGTTGCTTTCTAACTGAAAACTCAGGCCACTTTATTTGTGTATCCAGGCACCCTGATTCTGCTCCCATTAAGATAAATGACAAAACCACCACTGACTTTAATGGGAGCAGTATTGGATCCCAAATACAGATTTAGTGACCGACTTTACTCATCCAAGTTTGGAGTGCTTTGGTCATAGCTGTGACCCTGCGGAATCCCAAGCAGTAGGATAGTCATATTTACTGTCCATACAAGTGTTGTGATCTCAGGGGTTGTAAAATGCTTTGAGATCCTCTGAGTAGTCATCATACAACTGCATATTAATTTCAGTTTGATTACTCCAAGTGATGAAGGCTGTATTTGAACACTTCATTTATCCTTGCTATTTGGCCTCCACAGAACACCCTTCATGCTGTCACCTGTCATGAGAAGGTGGTGTCTGTCCGGAAAGATCACACAGAGTCACTGGGAATGACTGTGGCAGGTGGAGCATCTCACAGGGAATGGGATTTGCCCATCTACGTGATAAGTGTTGAACCTGGAGGAGTCATTAGCAGAGATGGCAGAATGAAAACAGGTAAAGCTAATGGGGTTTGGAGGCCTGTGTGAATGGAAAGCTCCCTTTTGATGAACTGAAAGATCACAAAGGGGTGCCACATTGTATGTTTCTGTAGACACTTAGATATCTCTCAGAAATGAGAAAGAAACTAGCCTGAAAGAGTTTTTAAAAGAAGGCAAACTCCTTAGCTGAGATTATGCCTCTGAGACCTATGGCTGGAGGGACCCTCCTCCTGTGGAGCCCTTGGTTCTCCTAGCTACATCTGCAGTGCTGTCCCCCACTCTCCTCTCAGAGCCTGTGGTCACTATCTATGTGGTCCTGTGTATGCACCGAGGCAGTGGTCAGTGTGGGGGTGAGTGGTAATGTAATGTAAGTCATCCCAAAGACCTGCTGAAGTTGTTTAAAAAAAAAAAAAAAAAAAAAATACACCGTGGGGGTGTATAAAATAGTTTTTTCTACCGCGCCTCCATCCCCCACAATCTTTTGGGGGGGGGGGCAGAATCTCCCCCCCAATCAGATGATGTGGTGGAACTTTAGCAAAGGGATCTTTGCAGAGATTTTCTTTTCAATATCAATTCCTATGGGTTTTACCATGACAGGGTGAATGGGCCTATATTTATTACATACAAAAAAAATGAAAAGAATGTTAAGGCTGTAAAGTCAAGCATGCAAAGTTAGGATAAAATTCAGGTTGCTCATGCACACTTTATTTGGCCCTCTTGTCTGCATATGTATTATAATACAGTCTTCAATTACATGGTCACATACTATTTTTCCACAGGACCCCAGCCTCATTCAGTGCACAGGATGGATGGTGCTCACTTAATAGGCAGCTTTTCAATATTTTGTTTTATCCTCATTTTTCAATGTGTGGTCCTAAGCCTTATTTACTGCACACTATTCAAATCCTGCTCTGAAGGCAACAAAGAGTTCTGTGGTACCTTATAGACTAACAGACCTGTTGGAGCATAAGCTTTCATGGGTGAATACCCACTTCGTCAAATGCATTTGTTAGTCAATAAGGTGCCACAGGACTCTTTGTCACTTTTTACAGATCCAGACTAACACGGCTACCCCTTGATACTTCTCTGAAGGCAGAATTATTCATTTCCTCAAGGGCTTTTCAGTGGCGCTCTTCGCAATACTATTAATGTCAAAATTGTCCACTAATATTAAGTGCCCAATTAGAGATGCCTAGGACCTGATCTTTTCGGGTCATGTAGCATTATATAGCATATCCTATGTTCAAAGCACAGTTCCCATTGATTAATTGCAGCTGTGAGTGCTCAGCTTTTCTGCAAATCAGACTCCAGGGAATCAAGTTGGGTACCCAGAAAATGAGGAACACACAATTAATGACCACCACTGAAGTTTGGTTTAAGTGATGTGCCTGAGATGAGACTGGATCTCTGTGGGAGAGTAAGAGAGAATCAGGTTCTCCAGCGCAGTATTTAAGTACCAAAAGCATGAACCCAGGACTTTCTGTCCCTGCAATACCAAGCCCTGCCTCATTTACTACACACTTTCCATTTTCTGCAACAAGTGAGGCAGGGATTTACACATAACAGCCTCCTTCACTGTACAACCCTGATTTATTCCCAGAGGACCAGCCATTGCAGGTGTAGGTTTTCATCCTCTGTGTGGGCCAACCACTAAAGGGAGATGAGATCCACATTTTGCCAGTGGATCTGACAGCAGAGAAATGTTCAGACTATGGGTTCTATTCCAGGTTCTGAGGGGAATATGCAGTAGTGGTTACAGACCCTTTCCCTCAGACCCCTCGAGCCTGTCCTTGTCCTTGTCCCAGTCCCAGACTCCATCCCGCTTCGGCCCCTCCTTCTAGTACCCTCCCCCTCCTCCAAACAGCTCCAAATCCTGCTCCCCTTAACCCCTCTTCATTTCAATCTGGCTGCTTCCTCTTTTTATTCTTTGCTGCCTGTGTGCCAACAGGAGGAACACTGAGAGCACAGTAGAGAATCTCCCTGTTCTGTTCCTGGCAACAAAGTCATGCTCAGCCCCTGAAGCCCTGGGCAGAATTTTAGGTATTCTTGTTCCAATGCATGGAGCTACTAGAGCTTCTCCCACAAAATGGATGTAAGAATTTTATACATATTTTATGCATTAAAACGTCTGTTCCCCTAGCTTCATTCTGAGATGTGGCTGAATCATCTTGGCTTAAATTTTGCAAAAACATTCAGCCTGAGATGGAAAATTTCAGCCCAAACACTTAAAGTTTGGCAAAGTTATAAACTGCTGTAAACACGATCTTATAATGGAAAATGTTGGGCAACCTTAACTATAGGCATCAGTATTTCTGTCACCTACAATTAAATGCTGATCAGCTGCTTAGTGCTGATCAGGGTGCCTGTGCATATAATCCATGCCACAAGGAGTGTATGGTCTAAGGGTATGTCTGCGCTACAACTACAGTAGTGTAGATACTTCCTACATCAACGGAAAGGGTTTTCTGATATAGTTAATCCACCTCTCCAAGATGGAAGAATTCTTTTGTCAACCTTGCTGCATCTAGAGTGGGGGTTAAGTCGACTTAAGTATGTTGCTCAGGGGCAGGGGTGAAAGTAACATAAAAGACTTACCAGTATGGGGGCCTGGCTCCTGGGCCCCAGAAGGGGTGGAGCCTTGGGTGGAAGGGTCGGGGCTGGGGTCAGCCTCCCCCAGCCAGCCCATCTACAGTGCCCGGGGCTCCGCTGGCAATTTAAAGGGCCCAGGGCTCTAGCCACTGCCGCGGTGGCCAGGAGCCCCGGGCCCTTTTAAATGGCCGGGCCCTGGGGCAGCTGCCCCTTTTGCCCCCTATTCCCCCACTCCCCCCGGTCAGAGGCTCTGCCAGTAGGGAACCTACCGGCAGGGCTGCCAATAGGGGAGGGGGAGCAGCGTTAAAGTACTGGCAGCCACTTCTTACCAGTACGCCATACCGGCCCACTTTCACCTCTTCTCAGGGCATGAAATGGTGTAGCTAAGTCAATGGGGGCGGCTCTAGCTTTTTTGCTGCCCCAAGCATGGCAGGCAGGCTGTCTTCGGTGGCGCGCCTGCGGGAGGTCCCCGGTCCTGCGGCTTCGGCGGCATGCCTGCGGGAGGTCCACCAGTCCCGCAGCTTCGGCGTACCCACCGCCGAAGCCGCGGGACTGGCGGACCTCCCACAGGCATGCCGCCAAAGGCTGCCTGACTGCCACCCTCGCAGGAACCAGCAGACCACCCCCCGCGGCTTGCCGCCCCAGGCACGTACTTGGAGTGCTGGTGCCACCGCTGCAAGTCAACCTACGTTTTAGGAGCAGACCCGGCCTAAGAGGCAGGCACATATAAGACAAAATGGACTGAAGGCACCAAAGGAAGCTTGGAGCTTGTTCCAAGTTGAAAGGGGGCGCTTGGTATTGTGAATTACTGCTTCTTCAAGAGTGGTGTGACACTAATAGCTTCCTCTTCTTTTTTTTGTTCACTCTTATTTCTAAAACTGCTGTATGTCATTTGTTGTATTGTGTGAGGCAGCCAGAGGCAAATTTAAATAAACAATAATAATACATTGGTACAAAGTTTACAGAAAACCTGCTAAATTTACTGTTCTCAGTTTAGGACAAATAATAGCATCAGCAGAGGAATAAAATAAACAACGCTTTCTCTTCCAGATTTTAAATTCAGTTTGAAAACAAACACCTGCATGTAAAACAATGGCACATACAAAAGTATTTGAAGTGTACTTTACAGACCTTAATTATCACAGTGCCATGTGCATTTGTGTCTGTGTATTATCCTTATAGTAGAGCTAGAAAAAACGAGGCAGAAAGCTGGTGACTAATCATGGGGGGAATCAACATCCCCGAGGGGATTAAAATGTTAGAATTCAAGTCCCATGCTCTTCAGCCCCACTTTGTCCCATTTTTACTGCTGCATCAGTGTAGAGAGGCCTTAAAGCTGCCCTATGTGGTTAGCTGTTGATTGCCTCCATGTAAGGGACTCCTCATCTGGTGCATAAACACACCTCTGTGGCACTCCTATCCAGCCCCTCATCTGTTGTAGGTGGTGTGCCAGGGGTGGGGAGGACATCTTCAGAGCTCTCTGTCCAGTGGAGAACCTCACCCAGCATAACAATCGCAATGGATCATCTATACACCCGTCCTGTTTAGAGTAGCCCTGTTGTGATAACTGAGCCTACAAATTTATCGTAATTTACCCTTAACAGTAAAAAGTTCATAAGATATCACAACAACCTATAACAACAAATGTTGATAGGAAAAGGTGCAAAAGCAAGTCTGAATTTTTCCAAACGAAAAGGGCTGCTGATACAACTCAAGGACTGGGATAAGATCATGCTTGGTAAACAAGAGAAGTGTGAACCAAAAATTGATGTGTCAGAAACTAGGCCTAACTGGTAGATAAAATAACAATGAGATGGACTATTTTGCCCATCACTGCCTTTTAGAGTCCTTAGAGAAACTTTTTTTGGGGGGGAAGGGAGGAGGGGAAATTGGCTGGAGTGAGCTTCACCATCATGATTACAACCCCCACCATCTCCTGGGATGCCAAACCTCCTTCATCCTAATCCTGAGCAGACAGGGCCAAAGGAAGAGAGAACCAGATGACATTTCCACCTCTGCCAGCTGAAATCCAACTTCCACCTAAGATATGAAACTTCCTTCCCTCCCCCCGTCCCTCCATGTCCTCTTCTTTCCCTACCTTATTTTTCTTCTTTCCTCTCTCTCTCTCTCCTTTTTCCTTATGTCTGATAAGTCGGGCTTAGCCAGTCAAGACTGTATATTTTGCAACAGTACTGTAAGCCTGTGACCAAAGAGAGACAGCAAAAGCAATGTTCTACACAGCCTGATGCTGACACGAGTTTGCCAGGTCTCAAGAGTGGCTGATAAGACCATGTGCCATGCCTGTGTTTTTCTGCAGTGAGGTTGCAAGTGAAATCAGTATCAGAGATAGAAGCTGCATTTTCTATCTTCGCTGTTCTTTTCTCTTCCCTCTTGTGTGTGTTTTGTCTTCTAGGAAATGGGATCAGACTTTAACAACGATGACAACTCCAGCCCATCTCAACTAAATTCTTCTCTCTTCCTCATCCTTTATCCCATCTAAAACTCTCTCAAACAAGGGGGTTTTCCATCTAAAAACTCTTGCCAGCTAAAGGGAAAGGGATATTGTTAAAATGAAAACCTTACTTAATAAACTGTGTTTCCTTCTTTTTTGTATCTTTAAGAAAAAGTTAAAAGGATTTGTAATGGTGTTTGCCATGGTACAAAGCTATCTATGCCAAACCTTGTTTAATGCCGGGCAGTGAGTGGGTTATGTTATTCAACAGCCCTTAGACTGCTCTCTGTTACCTCAGGGCCCTTGGCTGCCCTCTGATCCAGGGTTGAAGAGTAGTATGACCAAAAACACTACCTTTGCCCATTCTGGCTGCGCTGATGCATGTTTGAGTTCAGCCCCTCATCCCACTCTCAAGATCTATTTTATGCCTCGCGTTTATTTCATATGAAAATATTAACAACCACTTTAGACAGGCAACAAGTTCCCAGCCCTGGCTTATTCCTGAAATGCATTTTGTTTAAAAGGAAAAATTAATTAAAGCCTTAAAACCATTTTCTCCTTTTACAATGGTTCTGTTTATTGTCCTTCAGGTGACATTTTACTGAACGTGAATGGAATTGACTTGACTGGTGTCAGCCGTAGTGAGGCAGTAGCCCTGTTGAAAAACACCACCTCGTCTGTAGTGCTCAAAGCCTTGGAAATGAAAGAATGTGAGGCCCTGGAGGACATGAGCCATGTATCACTCCCTGACACCACTCAGAACACAGCTGATAACAGTGAATGGTCACCTTCCTGGGTTATGTGGCTTCAGCTGCCACGGTAAGTCCAAAAATTACATCCTTGTGTTGAAGGGGAGTGGGAGGAAAGATTTATGTTTCTTGGATGGCTCTTGTTTTTTGGCCTGATTCATTACACTGACATCTTAATTAAATCCAGGCTCTGTCAAAAACCTTTATTTTAAATACCTCCCTTTAGTAATTGTATATACATATATGGAAAATAGACATATAGGGCTGCTTTTACGGGAGGAAAGAAATATCCTGAACAGTCCTATAGTTGAAAATGTGTTAAGGAAAAGTCTGAGTGGATGTAGGAGCTCATAGAACTTATATCTGGGATCTGAGCCCTCTGGACCACCCTGCAAAGTCCAAAACTACCCCTGCAGCACTCAAGCTTCACAGATCCTGTGTTAGTTAAATACAGCTGAACTGTTTGACTTTGCCCAGATGTTAAAAAGTGCACACAGTTGGTGCATTTCTCAGAATCGCCTCCCCTGACTCCACCACCTGCCTGCAAAAAGTTCATTTGTAAGATACAGGAAGCAGCTGTTTTGTAGTTTTAGTAAAAATAAGCCACATAGTGTGTAGTTTAATTGTCTTACATACACAGGGCATTTTAACATCTTCAGCACGCATAAATCTGCATCTTGCAATGTTGTTTGAACCTGAGCTTTTAATGAAGACTTGCCCTGCATCAGGGATTACACTGAGTTAATGCTGAAATTCCAATTCTTAAATGGAATTTAACTCTCATTGATTTCTAGGACTGCAGAATTTGATGCGACAGTTTATATATGCTTTACCTGTTAACCTGAACCCAATGGCTGTTCAGAATATCCTTTTTTCTTTTAAAAGAGCAATATCAGGTGGCTCCGCTGCATGGAGAACAAGGGTGAAACCAGTTGGGTTACTCAGGTTTTTTGTACACAGCTTCATGGTTTTGCTTTTTTGGGGTATTTATACTCTAGCTAGATTCTGTTCCTTACTATTCCATGTTAGGCCATTTTGCAGGCCCTTCCTTGTATGTGGGTGGAGGGCACAAAGTGTGAAAAGCAAATCTGTGCCATCTTTAGGGGTCAGGTACATCTCTTCATTCCAGGGGGCAAATAGCCTAGGCCAATAGATTTTTCCCTTCTTTACTTTTATATAGAAACTACTGTGTTTATCAGCAACTGAGGGTGGATTTTAATTTACCCTTCACCATGGTTCTGGTGAATCAGTCAGATGCCAGTATCACCCCTAGAACACACCCTCTGCCTCACTGCATAGCTAACCTTACTGCACCACAGGGATTGAGAGCTCCCCTCTACAATTTACAGTTCTCCCTCCTAAGCCAACAGAAATTTAAACTTTACTCTTAGTGGTTCAATATAAAGGCAATGCATTGCCTATCACTGAGGAAAATACAGCTAAGTCCACCTTGAGGAAGCTTTCCCTCAGTCCGCTCACCGCACCTGCTGTAAACACTGAAGGAGGACAGTGGTCACTCTGTCCTGGGTCCTGCAGTCAAGATAAAGTTACTGTCAGAGATGCAGAGTACCAATAAGCAAAAGCACATTAAGATCAAGCAGTCCGATATCTTTGGCTTTCTGGGCTGGAAGGGAATTTTACCCTTTTGAACAGCATCGGAGTTTATTAGCCTCCCTGTTCCAGAAAATGCACATGTACAACCCCCAGCCTTTTAACTGAAGGAAAATTACCCACCATGTCAGCAGGTCTGAAAACAGGAAATTCATTGTAATCATATCCCCAGCTGCAACTCAACTCACAGAAAAGGGCCACAGTGTGGCTGAAGTGTAGGGGAATTAGTATGCTGAACTGGGTGCGCTGGTCTTCTTAAATGTAAATTGAATAGGGGGAATAAAGATTATTAGAATTGACAGTAACAGAGGTGTATTTCACCCCTATTAGTACTGGCTTGTTTGGCAGGCCCTAAGCAAAAGATTTGGACTTAATTCACTTAACAATACGTTATCAGATACTTCAATCTTATCTAGCACAAATACTGGTTACCCTTCTGTTCTCATCGACTCTCTAGCATCCACACTACACATCTGGAAGTCCTTCAAGCTCTGTCACCAGGACATGTATCATTAATACACATTAACTCATTTCCCCCAAGTCTGAGAATTTAACCTTTCACTAGGCTTCCAGGATGTTGTTGGCAAGAGCCACTCCCCACTAGATTTCAAGGGTATTTTCAACAGCTTTGCTACACAGCCCAAGCTTGTCTTGGGAAAAGATGATTCAATTCAAATACAATTCTGCTTAGTCAGTGTTAATCTAGATTGCTTAATATGCAAGTGTGGTGCAATGGGAGGAAGTCTTGGTGTATTAGTGTGTGGAACATTTAGATACTATAATTAAAGTTCAACAGCAGGAGACAATACCCCTAAGAAAGAGGAATGCAAAGAACAAGCAGGCCTGGTCCTGCAGGATAGGAAGCCAGAGAAGGAAGAGCAGGCAGAATAAGGGAGATGGGAAGGGGACACAGAAAGTGGGGGGAAATATAGAACATGATACAGAGACATGGGGCGAGAGAGAGAAGGAAGAATCACTGGCCTCAACAACAACCGGTTTTGTTTCCCCTTAGTTTCTGTGAGTGTAGCTGTATGATTTAAGATTAGTGTTTCTCTGGGCATACTTCTGCGCTGATACCAATCCTGTAAATGAGCAATACATTCCCCTAATATAGCTCACCTCTCTTCAATGGGTCATATGCACATTACAAAGGTTGGTACAGATGAGGAAATAAACACTGAGGATTAGGCAGTTTGCTCAAGCTCCCATAGCAAGTCAGCAATAGAAGCCAAATCTGACTTGTCAGGGCCTGGCTCTAAGCACCAGAAATCATTGCCTTTCTGCATTCTTTAAATATGTAAGCACTTGCTGAGCTCACAAGAAATGGGCACAAATTTCATTTCCAAAGATATTTTAAAACTGGTCTTTGGTGAGTCATTTTTAGATGACTTGTTAGTGTATAAATAACTATTGCCTCTGTTCAGTCTGTAGTATGATACACTATGTGGTGGTTATAAAACTGTGTGCTTCTAACAATTGTCTGAGCGAGGTCCTAGGGACCACATGTGAGTGGCAGGTATGTTTTCTGGTAGTCAGATCTATTGAAGTAAAGACTAATCATCATCCCTATCTAGCTTAGGTATTTCTTAACATTTGTTTTTTCTACTCAGTTGGCTGTTGAGGAATACAGGTCATTTATTGTTGAAGGTGATAGAGAACACTACACAGCAGCTAGAGCAAAGTTACACTTCCCCAGTGCTACAGTAATTTTTCTACCCTTGCTAATTTTGCCCTCCTTCCTTCTTTTTATCCTCCCATTCCCCCCAACACTACTTTTTAAAAATACATTATAGATCAGCCTACCATAACTTACAAATACTTCACAGATGCACTGTGAATAGTAGAGAGATTGAGTTATTCGAGGTGTATCACAGAATCAGTGGCAGAACTGGGTATGAAACGTGAAATTGGACAAGCACTCCCCCATTTTAATGGTCTTGCTGTAAGCAGAACTTTCAACCATACCTCTAAACCCCGTTAAGTACACAAGCAAATGCCAGTTTTACAGATAGTCCAAACTTTCAATATAATGTAAGTTGTTCTGTAACTTTGATCCATTATAATAAGGGGAAAACAGATGAAATCAGTGACAGGGAAATCAGTTTTGTCTGCTGACATGGGTTGTCATTTCTGAAGTATGAATTGTGAAACACTTTAAAAAAATCTTTCAATATTCATTGTTGCAGAGACAAAGATGAAGCAGCCAGGAGCAGGGCATTACACATTTTACTATTTGAATCTAAGACTTAAAGTAAAGAGAACACAGTTAAATTGTGTTTTAGTCTCTTAATGCATCTGTGAAAGCTTCGTACCAAGTGCTGGACTAGTTTGCTGAGTACATAACATTAAGATGGGCAACTGTATTTGTAACAGTGTTATAAACAAGGGTCTGACAGCATTGGTAGCTTCTGAACTGCCATGAGGATACTTTGTGTCACTCACATGATGAGTGTTTGTATGCAGAGAAAACCCTCCTAAACTTAAAAAAATTACCCATCACTAGCTGCTGTAGAGTGGTAACACTGCTCTACGCCAAAATGGTTCTGAAATAAATGTAGTAAACTTATTTCCTTGTTTCTGTGCAGCTTTCAGGCCCTGAGCTGTTGTTTCAATGTATTAGCATCTAGATGGTGTGCATGGCTGTAACTTACATTTTTTCATCGCTTTAGTAAAACACTGACAGTAAGAGTTTGTGCGAATACAAATTCACCTACTGGTGTATTTAGGTGCTTAACTTTTAGCACCCAAATTTGAACATTTTTAGTCTGAAGTCCTTGTATTTCTGGCTAGCCAACCAAGAAATTAAAGTGGAAATTAATTCAAGTAGTAAAAATACAAATGTCTATTTTTCTTTAACACTGGGCAGTTTCTATTGCCCCAGTGCCAAGCTATTGCAACAGTAAGTGCAAAGTTTTCTCCTCCACTCTGGCCTGCAGATATCACCTTCCACAGCTAGGAAAGACTAGATGTGCCCCTTCAGCCATCAATACCCAAAGCTAGGCATTTAACAGCAAGTGTTTCAGGGCCACAGTGAACAACCAGAGCAGTTAAACCTATTCCTTTGAGGGTATTCACCTTTTCTGAGCTAGATACACCACTGCTATCTGGCTAGTCTAGAGAGGCTGCCAAATAGCACTAGTTTCCTAGTAGAGCTCAAGTTGCTGACCATTCTGGCAGTGTCATCTTCAAGGTTCATGATTATTAGGGGACTCTAGTACTCATGTTGTGCTAACTCTAGGATTCTCTCCGGTGTTCTCTGGCTCTTGAAAAGCACTTGATGTCTGCTGCTTGTAGTAGCACTCGTGATATTCTGTGCACTTTTAGGCAGGGATAGTCCCTGGCTCACAAAGCTCACTGTTTGGCTGAAGATCAGATATTCTTAAAGGGGTGTGTGAATCATGCATTACCCCAGTCAGTCCATCACCTCCTGTAGGCTGTGGTAAGACATCTGGCCATCACGGTATGCCCAAGGACTCAACAAGGTGTTGAACATAATTTTAGTTGCTAGTAAGATCTAGGGAAACCTATGAATAATCACAGAGTACACTATATGCCTAGTAGAGTTGGGTGTGTGTGAGGAATAACAAGCAGGTTATTTGTCCCTATTCAGTAAGGAACATTCAGAATATAGCACCTCTTGGAGCTGGCTTCTACTCCCAAATGATCGAGTCTACAATAGTGCCAGGCCACTACACTTTCATCTGAACCTGGGAAAAATAAATACTGTTGGCTAATGAGCCCTTGTTTGCATTCATCAGAGCCAAATATTGCCCTAATCTCCTCCAAAATTAACTTGATTTTAAATAATATTTTAGATGATAGGGTTGTTTCTCTGCCTTGCTCTACTTTTTAGAACAAGGATATTTCAAAGGTATCTATATAGGAGTTAGATTTGCAAGAAACAGACTGCTGCTGTTTGGTGTGAACATTATTAGCTGAACTGCCTTGTGTAGGCATTCAATCTTCTAAAGTTATTCACAGCCATGGAGGAAGAGTAAAGATAACAACCTAGACTTGAGAAAGAAGAGGCTGGCTCTGGAATGTTAAGAGTAATGGACAACAGAAACCCAAATCACTTTGCCATCTGGAACTTGAATTTGTTATTAATAGGACTCCAACAGTCACAATTAACCATCAATTAGACACCTTTACACAAACACAATTGGTTCAGATTAAATGCACACTACATCAATCACATTGACAGCATGTCATAGCTCTGTTACCTAAATCCAACAGTTAGGATTACAAGTAGAAGGTAAACTCTATAGTCTAATGGTGGTAATCTAACTGAAAGACCTACACAATGTACTAAGACACCTTCTTTCCTTGTAATTATACTTGGCCTAGCTAGTTAAGGACACAAGAACAAACTCCCTTTTTTAAAAAAATGGACAGAAGTATTTACTGTAAAATTGCCCTTATTCAAGCGGTCAAGAAACTTACTCCTTAAGGCAATAAGTAATGTCCAAATACAGCAAGGTTGTTACCCATTCTGCATATCAGGCTGAATTAATATTAATGATGACTAAATCCTGGCAACACTTGGTCGTGACCTTGTTACCAAATCCTGTGAGCTTAAGGTGGTTTTTTTTTTTTCCTCTCCATTTTCTTTAAAGTGATTCTGCATGCTCAAAACCCCACAGATGGGAAAGTAATAGAGCCCGCCTTCTGGGGAATAACCAAGAGTCACCTGCTTTTTCCATTAGCAGCCAGTGATCTGTTGTGCAAACACTATACCTAACATCCTGGCAGCAGGTGAATAGTTGTAGATCCTAGGGGACTAATCTAGTAATACTGTAAAATTCTGCTGTGAAACTTAGCAAACATATTATTTTACAAGAAAAATATGACAATCTTTAAAAAATATATATACTTTATCTTTAAAGATACAATTTTGCCTTTTTCAGCAGAAGAGTCAGCTCTCAGTGAGAATTTTAAAATGTCTTTCAATACAGAGTAAATTCAGCTGTAATGGATTGGCTTAGAATACGTGCAGAAAGTTAACTAGTCTGTTATAACACCAAATGCATTTCAGCTCCTTCTGCCAGCTTTAGGCTAGATGGTAAAGGCTTATCAGTATCCCCGGCAAAATTTTGCATTACTTTATCTCTCATGAAGATGGCAATAGTCTCTTCAGTTTTCAGAAAATATCTGACTGATGCATTGAAATATTTTGGAAGGTTAGTTTCATAATAAACACTAAAATAACTAACAAACACGCATTTAAACTAATGCAAGATTAAGATTGATTACCACATACCACAAAATACAAGCTTAATTAATCTAACATTCCCCCCCCCCCTTTTTTTTCCCCCTTCAAGCCAGTATCAGTTATGTATAGTTGGGCAATACATTATGTTATCAGGTAATATAACCAACGGATTATAACAAAGCCAAACCAAAAAACAGAGAGGGTTTTTTAATCATTCATTCTTATAAAAAAACCCACTGCATTAATCTTGTACCTGTAACAAGCCATCTTCTCAATAACAGCATAATTACTCCATAACACTTCACCACTAGGGTTATGAAAGTAGAATACTCTTCTCTGCACAATTCTCACTCTTTGCTCACTAACAGCAAAGGTATAATCCCTTCCCTACAGTGATATTTTTCCTTGTGTGATAGCCATTTAAAAAAATAACAGATATCTGAATTACTCAGCTTTGTATTATACCAGAATTCATATCCATCCTTATCCTGAGAGTTTTGGGGTATTTTTTTTAAAAGTGTGTCTTAAAAACATGACACTTATTACTGATGGAATAGCTGATAAGAGGCAGGTAACAATGCACCTGACATCTGCAGACAGCATCAGTGTTGTTTTTAAGTTATGATTTAAATGAAGTCCAATCTCAGTTGAAATATTTTCTTCAGTGGAACTTTGATGTTTTTAGCAGTCCCCAAACATACTACCAGTTCCTAGAAAGGCAAATGCATCAACAAATAAACTTAACTTAATCCTAAAACATTAATTAGACTGGTTTGTTTCAGGTATTTGTACAGCTGCAAAGAAATTGTATTACGAAGAAATACAGCAGGAAGTCTTGGCTTCAGCATTGTAGGCGGTTATGAAGAACACAGTGGGAACAAACCATTCTTTATCAAATCCATCGTTGGAGGCACACCAGCATACAATGATGGAAGAATTAGGTAAACTAATGAAACTAATATTTAAATAGTACTCTTCATCCAAGGAACTCAAAAGGACTTTATAATATTCATAGAGTTAAGTCTTAAAATAAGGAGACTGTGGTCCAGAGAGACCAAGTGACCTGCTGAAGGTAAAAAGAGGACTCAATTTCATACCAATCCAATGAAAACTTCCATTGAAACCAGTTAAGTATAAAATTGGGCCCTTTTTGACAAAGCTGGGAATAGAACCCGAAATAGAATCCTGTGCTTTAACAACTTGCTTTCCTGGCAAAATATTATCAAGTGTATAACTATCAACATCTACATATAATAAAAGACATCTGTGAAGTAGTGTATGTTATTTACACAGTAAGTTATTTTAATTATACATACACTTCTACATTGACAACTAAAAATATAATTTAAATCCAATACTAGGTGTGTGAGATAAAATATAGGTGACCTGTAAATTCTTACACAGTGTTTTATTGTCCAATAACCAGTTAATTTTACCTGGCACACAGATCTGAAAGAAGAGCTCTGATTTCATATTTTCCTCCATATATATCTGATTTGTAAAGGAATGCCAGGAAAGAACAAATACATGGTAGAGTAAGAACACAAGGATTTTTTCAACAGCTTACCTTCAGAAGCCTCAACTGTTTCACCCCCACTCTTTTGCCCGCTTAGTAGTTGCCATCCTTCTGGCAAAGTGGTGACACAACGTTATAGAGCCAGCCAAAGCAGCTCAATTGGCAAGAAAGTTGTCTGAGATCTGGATCTCTTCTTAGTTTTATGTTTTTTAACTAAAATCTTATCTACATTTTTAATTTTCCAGATGCGGTGATATCCTCCTTGCTGTCAATGGCAGGAATACATCAGGAATGATGCATGCCTGTTTGGCAAGAATGCTCAAAGAACTGAAAGGAAAAATTACTCTCACTCTTATGTCCTGGCCTGGCACTTTTTTATAAAACAAGTATTCATGGAAAAATGACAAATCATTTGACACAGAAAACAAGCTATTTACTATGGACATCAGTTTTCCGGTCAACTGTATATTTGTAAATAATAAAAAAAGTTTGTGAAATGTAATTTTGCATGTCAAGACGGTCTTGAGAAAACATGGCACCTGTCAGAGTAACGTGCACTTTAGAAAAAAGCAAAGCTACTGAAATTGTAGATCAGGGTACAATTCTCATGTGTTAAGTTTGTATTTTTATATTTGATTCATTATTATAAAGTCCATTAAGAAGCAGCAGCAATTCTGTTCACTACCATTTTCAATTTATAAAAAAGTTATGGATAGGTAACTCGGAAAAATACCTGGCAGTCGCTTGAAATGATAAACTTGAAATGTTTTTGTAATGCTTAAATCAGTTGACTGTTTCTACCAAACACGTAAAAAGCACTTTGATCAAATAATGTTCCTTTTCAAGATCAGTATGATGCTGATATTTTCAAGACTTTCAAATATTTTGTCTGTTAGGATGTAATACTGTGAATGACATTTTATTTCTTATTAAAAATAAATGTAACTATTATACAGACATGTTCTTTTCTTCAAGAAAACAGTAACTATAATTCTTCCCAAAGTTTCTGATTAACTGCAGATAACCCAGCAAGATTAGGACTTCATGCTTAATTTTTTAAAATTCACGGATAAAATAGTGTTTAAGTATTGTCAGATTGACTACTAATTTATCCACTTGGATAGTGGATAATCAGTAGACAAACATTTTTTGGAGGGATTATGTCCAAAAGTGAGATGGTAATTTATTTTCTTTGCTCAAACAATTATAGGTGTCTCTATGGAAATTATCAATATTCTGAAGTCAGGTGCTCTTTCCCATTAACTTTAAAGGGGGAAAGGATCAGGCCATTAATTTTTATTGTGATTTGGACGGCTGTCTCTCAAATATGCTAAGACCAACTTCATTTTACATAGGTCAGAGCAGCAGAATTGATGGATAACCAGTTAATAGAAACCAAAAGTAATTATCTAATCTCCAATTCTATGAGCTACTTAAGTCATCCTCCTGCACACACACACATACATTTGAAAGTTGTGTTAAAACCTTTTACACTTTATTTGTAATATAAATAATGGTCATACTCTCCAATCACATGAAAAATAATGTGCATATTTTATGTTTTTGCCATACCTTCCAGCAAAAGTTTCTCAAATGCCTCTCGCTCTTCTCCTATGGCACACAAAAGGATGACCTGTTTAGCTTTGCCCTTTGAGTTCATTATATAAACTTCAGAGATCCATGAGCACGGTTACAGATGTATTGGTAGGTATTAGTATGCAGTAA
The DNA here is from genome assembly GCF_013100865.1 of Trachemys scripta elegans. Lineage (NCBI taxonomy): Eukaryota > Metazoa > Chordata > Testudines > Emydidae > Trachemys > Trachemys scripta. The sequence continues at coordinate 89,271,381 of NC_048302.1, forward strand.
CATGAATGCAAACCAACCTCAACCCAGGAGAAGAATAAACTTCCACAGCTCTTACTGGCTTAGGCAACAAGAAACTGAGTTTAGTATTTTGGGGGTAGGTTTCCTGTACAGTACTGCAACAGCACCACCCTCTAAACCTCAGAAGCCACCGCTGCACTTTTTTTTATAGTATCTTAAAAATAAGACAAAGTCAATCCATGAATCTTAACTTAACATGAAAAATTCACTCTTTTATTTTCAAAAAACAAATTAACCTTATATTTTGTACTAACAGAACAAGATTAAGAGCAAATTTCTTTAATACCCAGAAAAATAAGATTTATAGTAATCTATTTCTGGCACTAATATATGCAAGTAAGCAAATATCACACATGCCTATTCCACTGGAGCAGCTTCAGTGTTTTCCTGTTCAGGGGCAGGTTCACCACTAGCTTCTTTTCCTTCTTTGCTTCTTTTGGATTTTTTGTGTTTATGCCTCCTGTGGCTGTCCCCTTCTTCACTGTCATGACGACGCCTGCTGTTACTAAGACAAAGAGAGGAAAATGCTCAGACAGATGCATACTCTGCTATTAAATAGGCCCTCAAACATAACGTATGAGAAATCTGCCTCTTGCTTCCTTATAAGAAAACTGACACCTGCAGTTTTAATGTCATGTGCAGTATTAGAAAATGTGGACAAAGACGAATAGGAAGTGATCATCAGAACATAAATGTGCATCACAATCACGCTTCATTTTTAATAAAAAATATGCATCCACGCTATTTTTTTTAAAAACCCAGGAATGACAAATCATAGCGTCATAGACTTTGTCAGAAGGGACCATTATGATCATCTAGTCTGACCTCCTGCACAACACAGGCCACAGAATCTCACCCACCCACTCCTGTAATAAACCTCTAACCTATGTATGAGCTATTGAAGTCCTCAAATCGTGGTTTAAAGACTTCAAGGTGCAGAGAATCCTCCAGCAAATGACCCATGTCCCACACTGCAGAGGAAGGCAAAAAACACCTCAGGCCTCTGCCAATCTGCCCTGGAGGAAAATTCGTTCCTGACCCCAAATATGGCGATCAGCTAAACGCTGCGCATGTGGGCAAGACTCACCAGCCAGATCAACCCAGAAAAGAATTCTCTGTAGTGACTCAGATCCCACTCCATCTAACTTCTCATCACAGGCCATTGGGCATATTTACCGCTAATAGTCAAAGTTCAATTAATTGCCAAAATTAGGCTATCCCATCATACCTTCCCCTCAATAAACTTATCAAGCTTAGTCTTGAAGCCAGATATGTCTTTTGCCCCCACTGTTCCCTTGGAAGGCTGTTTCAGAACTTCACTCCTCTGATGGTTAGAAACCTTCATCTAATTTCAAGTCTAAACTTCCTGATGGCCAGTTTATATCCATTTCTTCGTGTATCCACAATAGTACTGAGCTTAAATAATTCCTCTCCCTCCCTGATATTTATCCCTCTGATATATTTATAGAGAGCAATCATATCTCCCCTCAGCCTTCTTTTGGTTAGGATAAACAAGCCAAGCTCTTTTCATAAGACAGGTCTCCTTTCGTAAGACAGGTTTTCCATTCCTCGGCTCATCCTAGCAGCCCTTCTCTATACCTGTTCCAGTTTGAATTCATCTTTCTAAACATGGGAGACCAGAACTGCACATAGTATTCCAGATAAGGTCTCACCAGTGCCTGTATAATGCTACTAACACCTCCTTATCTCTACTAGAAATGCCTCGCCTGATGCATCCCAAGACCACATTAGATTTTTTCACGGCCATATCACATTGGCAGCTCATAGTCATCCTGTGATCAACCAATACTCTGATCCTTCTCCTCCTCTGTTACTTCCAACTGATGCATCCCCATCTTATAACAAAAATTCTTGGTATTAATCCTTAAATGCATGACCTTGCACTTTTCACTATTAAATTTCATCCTATTACTATTACTCCAGTTTACAAGGTCATCCAGATCTTCCTGTATAATATCCTGGTCCTTCTATGTATTGGTAATAGCTCTCAGCTTTGTGACATCTGCAAACTTTATTAGCACACTCCCACTTTTTGTGCCAAGGTCAGTAATAAAAAGATTAAATAAGATTGGTCCCAAAATTGATCCCTGAGGAACTCCACTAGTAACCTCCCTCCAGCCTGACAGTTCACCTTTCAGTATGACCCTTTAACCAGTTCCTTATCCACCTTTCAATTTTCATATCAATCCCCATCTTTTCCAATGTAACTAATAATTCCCCATTCCTGGTTTAAAAAAAAAAAGTGTGGAACTGTATCAAATGCCTAACTGAAATAGAGGTAAATTAGATCCACTGCGTTTCCTTTATCTAAAAAATCTGTTACCTTCTCAAAGGAGGAGATCAGGTTGGTTTGGCATGATCTACCTTTTGTAAAACCATATTGTATTTTGTCCCAATTACCATTGACTTCAATGTCCTTAACTACTTTCTCCTTCAAAATTTTTTCCAAGACCTTGCATACTACAAATATCAAACTAACAGGCCTGTAGTTACCCGGATCACTTTCGACCCCCACCCCCCTTCTTAAAAATAGAAACTATGTTAGCAATTCTCCAGTCACACGGTACAACCCCTGAGTTTACAGATTCATTAAAAAATCCTCTCCCCTTTCTCTCATATTCTAACTACAAGGCTTTTTTCTTACAGCTTAAGAAAGTCCCTACTGTGATTCTTGTAATGTTTTTGTTCCCACACTCACTCATTCTCCTTATATGAAGTATACCAGTAAGGTCCAGACAAGGGATTTTACACACTGCCCCAGCTGAAGCTGGTAGAGACATTACACAGTAACCTTGGATCAACATCTCTTGTCAGCTACACATCTTTTACATAGCAGATTTGCTGCAGGCAGCATATCGGGATCTTTGCAACCTTTTCATGATACTCCAACTGTCATTTTTCTACAGATCAAGTCTTTTTCATATACTATTAAAGATCAAACCTTCGAGATGATTTGTGTCTGGTCTCTTCTTTTTCTCTATGTCTCCTTTCTCTGTGTCGTTCCTCTTTCTCTCTGCTTGTTCTGTGACGCTCATAGCCTCTTTCTGCATATTCTCTATACCTATATCGTTCTTCATCACTGATGAGAAGAAAAGAAAAATCTTTCACATGCCAGTGAAATGTTAAAGCAGCCTGGGGGAAAAAACCCACACATTCTAACGTTTACACAACAAATGGCAAACCAGACTTAACGTATTGGTCAGGATTCATAAATACCATCTACAACGTATGTTAAAAAGATGTTAAAGTTGTTTAACCTAAGGGGTAGAATATAAGGACTGTTGTAGCTTTAGATTTGAAGTCTTGGTATTTTGACATAAGGGTGTACTGGGGTGGAGGAAAAGGAGAAGTTAGCAGCATCTTATTAAATCTATGCACAGTTTATTATGCAATAACAAACTTTGTATGAAAATCAAAGGTAGTGAACGTTTATTATACTTAATCCTCGTCTGGATGGCATGTTATAGTTATGCAGTTTTGAGCTCACACTTTATAAATTAAGTTTTTGAAAGAACATAGTGGCTATTTCTTATCAGCACTTCTGAGGTGTTAAAAAGCATTTGAGCATGTTCAGTGAAAGCTTCAGTAAGTCTTAATGATGACATGCAGTAACAGCCATTAAGGAAGAAACTATATATATATAGGAGGCCTCAATGCACTGTAAGAGATTTTGTAAAATATTGTAGCTTTGGTAAGGCTTCATAACATCTTAGTTAAAGCGGGTACTGCAACATGTTCCTGTCCTACTAAAACACACACACAGAAAGTCAGTGAAGTGTTCCATGAAATAAGAAGTTGATAGTGATACCTATTTGAGTTTAGTCCAACAGAAAACACAATAGATTTTAACAAACATTATCTTCTTATGCACCCGCTGCCAATAATCCAATCTGCCTTCTCCTTGCTTTGAGAACTGCTTATGAAAAAGCTCTATGTAAGAGCTGGGTATTATTTATTACTTGGTTAAAAAACAGATGCAATGTCATAGGTGCAATTTGACACCTGTGTTGTTCAATAAAGATAAATGGATTGAATAGCAACATGTCATGAATTCTTAGTTTCCAGAGCTCAGCAAATAAAGGGGAGATCTTTGCAAATTAAGTTCCTGAAAGAAAACAAAAAGTTTGATCACATCAGTCTGTAGAGTCAGAAACTAGCTAAAAGGAATTAGAACTTATAAGCCATTAAGTTAAAGCAAAAACTAAAGCTCCACATTTTCAGTCTAAGCAAACATTTACTAGCAAAATATTACTGTCTTTTCCTTCATGGTACTGGGGACCCTATGTGCAGAAGAATCCATGTGGCTCCACTAATGAGGAAGGATTTGCAGAGGCTGTGCAGGTAATGTGCCTTCTACACAGATTAGAACCCAGCTTCACAGAGATTCCCCACATCTCAATGAAGTCAGAATTTGGATGAGAGAAGACTGATTTGCCAGAATATGGCTCCAGTGGCCATTTCCCTAATAGGACGACTGCATCTCTGATTACTCCAGGCCTGGGCATGGACTTATGGGGGGGAGGGAGGAAAAGGGGAAGGAAATCAACACCTGAACGAGTACTGCCAAGTCTCACCACGGATCTCTATATATTGCTTTACATGATTTTACTGCTGTAGAGCAGTAAAATTAGGGACTGTTATTGGCAGTTAAATCTTGAGTAAAAATTTGAAGTATTTCCTTGGAAGTTACAGAATACTAATTCCCAAAATATTACACAGCACTTTAACAAATGGACAAATGATAAAGGAAGCCAAGGAATGTCATCTGTTTCTCCACAATATGTTAAAATATTTCCTCTGTCAAAATATGGGACAACAATAGCTACCATTGGTTAACTCATAATAATGATTCATTGCTAAGTAATACAATTGAGTTGACTAACAATGCTCTTCCAAATGTTTTGCATTATAAAAACTTAACTGTAGTTACAACCAAAGATGAGGGAGTATACAAATTGATAAAGCATGATCTGATGTTGTGGGAGACACTACTTTAAATCTAAAAGAAATATACATTTATTCAAAAGCATATGCACATTCACACTATGGCTCAAAGTAAAACCTACAATTACAACATACCTATATAAAAAACAAGAAATAGATAGGGAAGTAATTAAGGCTTAAATCAGACGGTTCCATGACCAGTTTGAGGAGTATGGGGTAATACTTAATAAGCTACATGAAACACACAAGGTGCTTATTGTGTTGAATCCACAACACTCTCTCACTCCTCTTAGGTGCCCAACACCAGAATAAGGTGAAGTAGTTTCGCTAGAAAAAGAAACTTTGCTGACTCCCAATTGTAGTATACAACAGAATCCCAACAGTATAACAGATTTGAAATTTATGAGTTTACCCCTCAATTTCTCCTCTACTGTGAGATGCTGTGAAGGGAAAATGTTAATAATCAAACTTCCATTCCACTACATATTTCCTCACATCACAGCCATTTTGATGAAGGGAAAAAAAATGTTGATCAATCAAACTCTCCCACATCAAACGTCATATGAATTTAAGCCAAAAATTCTGCAAATATCAACCCCCAGTTTCCAAAACATGTCATACTGAGAGAGGGCAGCACAGGTTAAAAATACTATACAGGAGACAGCGCTGAATAAACTCAAAGAGGACATTAGGCCCTTGTGGAGTGGAGCTGCAGTGGGGCACACATCCGTGTGGTACAGCACTTCAGACACTTCCCAACCTATGCAGTGTATACAACATTAGAAATGCTAATTATTTAACATTATTAACTAATTAGCAATTATTTCTTAAGAATTAAGAAAGACTTGGTGGATAGTTCACATTACTTTTCTAGTTCAGGATTCCAATCCTGATTTGGCCTAAAGTGGAAGCGTGTCTTAATTCTGAATAAATTTAGCCCATGTCACAAAAACTAAACATGACCAGTCAGTCTAGTTATGAGAGGCTCAGGTCTGGAATAAAAAGGTTGTTTCAGGTCAGAATTGAGAAGCACTAACAGATCTTATGGAAAGCTTACATAACATCTGTCTAGCTCTAGATACTGCTTCAGTCTTTCACTTAAATGATAAATTTTAAAGTATATATCCCTTCTATCAAAAGAGTAAAATGTTTTAAATGTCTTATAATAAAAAAGATTGAAATTGATAACATATTGTAGGTTGAGAAAAAGGAAGTTTATGTGAGCAATCCTATGCATAGGTGGGGTTTTATGAATATACTTGTTGAATATAAATTAAACTTCTGTGTGCTTCAAATATTATTAATTATAAACTGAAATTTCACCCCATGTCTAAAAATCACAAAAATGTCATATTGGCATTAAAATGGGTAAGCCAGGTCTGAAAAGAGAGAGAAATTAAGTATCAAATTTTAAATAATTGGACAACAATTCCCTGAACGAAGACACCCTTGAAATAAGAATGTTCAGCACAGTTCAAGGAGCTTAACATTTTTGCCACTTTGTAGCAAAAAAACAAATCCAGAGAGAAAAAAATAATTTAGTGGATTTCCCCCTACCTGAGATTTAGTTCCCAAGATCAAAAAATTGCTGATTAATGTCTAATGTAAAAAGTTAATTTTGGAATATGGAATGTTACCTCTGATGAGTTTAACATAGGTAGTCAAATGCCTGCTATGCTTTCAAGCTTAAAAAATGAAGACCAAAACCTTTTTCATCACATCTTTTTCATATTCTGTATTTGCCACAGAGAGCTATAGAAAATTATTTTAAAATATGCTACAGAGATTTCAAAGTTGACACTATTTTTTTATCCCTCTTATTTAACAGTTTGAGATCTTACCACCAAATGCATATGACAAAGGATTCAGCAAGAACTATGAAAAATTCTAAACATGACCAAAACCAGCTTTTCTACATGCAAAACAAAAATCACATTTTGAATGGTCCAGCATGTTGGGACCTTCCAGGTGGAATAAGACCTGTGTGCCCCACTGGCAAACTAGGAATTCCCTGGTCACTTTACACCTGATTTCCATCTGTAGTCATTAGGCACTTCCTATGTGCTTGTAGGACCACATCCCTGAGGGAGAGGATGAGAGGGTTAGCTACTTTGTGCAGTAACTGAGGTTTCTTGAGATGTGACCCTATGGATGCTCCACTTTAGGGGTGCTGGCATCCCCTGCACCCCTGTGCCTGGGATTGGATTTCTTTGGTAGCAGTGTCCGTTGGTCCGCATTTGCGCTCCTCCCTGTCACATGCCGTGAGCAGCGTCTACATAGCATGGTGCAACCCAACCACCCTGTTTCTTCACCACTGCCGAGTCCATGTTTGAACTTCTAAGCAGAGGGGAGGAGGGCAGGTAATGGAGCACTCACAGGGACAAACATCTCAAAGAAACTCAGTTACTGCACAAGCTGAGTAACCCTGTCTTCTTCTTTGAGTGGTGTCCCTATGGGTGCTTCACTTTAGCAGTGTTGGAAGGTTGAGGCTTCGGAGCAGTATTGAAGAGTGAGGCTAGGATGATGTGTCCAAGTAACGTATCAGATGTTGAGTCATGGGTAATCACATAATGTTGTATGAATATGTCTGAGGAAGACCAGGTGGTAGCCCCACAAATGTCCGTTATTCAGGAAGGCTACTGAGGTGGACAGCGATCGGGTAGAATATGTTTGAGTTCCCGCTGAGGTTTGTAGATGATCTTGTTGATTGCAATGGTGAATGCATTGAGATATCCATTTTGAAAATCTTTGCCTTGATACTGCAGATCCTTTTGACCTTTCAGCTGTAGAAAGGAATAAGCGCAATGATTGTCTGAATGATTTCGGTCATTTGAGGTAGAAGGCTACTGCTCACTTACTTCCAGAGTGTGTAGCATTGCCTCATGTTTGTTTTTATATAGCTTGGGGAAGAATGATGGAAGGTGGAGCGATTGGTTCAAGTGAAAGGAAGATAAGACTTTGGGTAAGAATTTCAGGTTGGGTTGTAATGTGACGGTATTCTTGTAGAAGATTGTATACAGGGTGAGCACCATAAGGGCACCTGTTTCACCCACTTATTGAGCAGATGTGATTGCTATGAGAAAGGCATTTGCATGGGCAGGTGGATATAGGAACAGGAGGCCATCAATTCAAATGGGGAGTTGGTGAAGCAGCGTAGGACTAAGCTAAGGTCCAAGACGGGGTTGGATCTCGAACCTCAGGATATTTTGGAGGCCCTTAGAAATTGTTTGGTCATAGGATGGGTAAAAACACAATGGTCTTCTACTATGCAGTGGAAGGTGGTGATGGCAGCCAGGTGTATGCAAATAGAATTCAAATAGAGTCCTGATTTTTTGAGTTTGAGTATGTAGTCCAGAAAGAGTGGCAGGGGAGCATGAAACGCTGGAGTATGCTTAGTGTCACACTAGGGCTGGAATCTTTTCCATTTTTGTAGGCAAGTCTAGTGAGTGGTTGCACATCTAATATTTTAAAGGATTTCTTGTATGTCCATAAAGCAGGTCATCTCAGGAGCTGAAACCATGAAGGAATCAGGCCTTCAGATGAATTTCCAAGTTGGGGTGGAGAATTGTGCCTGCACGCTGAGAGAGGAGGTGTGGCTCCAGGTGAAGGATTACAGGAGGACAGACCACCATGCACAGGAGATAAGGGTACCATATTTGCAGGGGCCAGTTCGGAACCATCAGAATGACTCTGCCCTGTTCTACTTGTATCTTGTGCAATACTCTGAAAAGAAGGGGGAAAGGAGTATGGAAAAGGTGTGTTCCATGTAATAAGGCACGTGTCTCTGAGGGATTGGTGGCCAAGGCCCGTGCTCATGCAGAAATGTGAGCATTTGGCATTGACGGGTATGGCAAACAGGTCTATGCTCTGAAACCCCCATTGGTTGAAAATAGTCTGTAGAGTTGGCGGGTGTATCTCCCACTTGTGATCTTGTGTGAACTTTTTGCTTGGCGACTCTGCTGTGGTGTTCTGGTGGCCAGGTAGGTACACGGCAGAGATATGGATACTGTGTCGGATACACCTGTTCCACAACCTTATGGGCTTCAGTGCATAGGGACTGAGACCTGGATCCCCCTTAACTTATTGATGTAAAACATGCAGGAGACATTGTCTGTCAATACTCTAATGCTTTGTTCTTGATCAATGGAAGACAGTGGAGGCATGTATTGCAGACGGCACGTAGCTCTAAAAGACTGATGTGGAGCATAGATTCTAAAGGGGACCATTTGCCCTATATTGTGTGGTTCTGTAAATGTGCACCCCAACCAAGAAGGGAGCCTCTGTCGTCAGGAGCAATGACAGAGGAAGTTGGAAAAGGGGGATCCCCCCCCCCCCCCCCCCGCCGACATTCTGGGGCTTTGTCCACCATTCTTCTAATGAGAGTTTGATCTTGAGTGGTACCGATAGCGATTTGTTCAGGTTCTGTCTGTGTGGTAGTAGACTGTTCGAAGCCAGCCCTAGAGGCAGTGCATAGGCAATCTGGCATGTTTGACAATGAATGTAACTGTTGCCGTATTACTGAGTAATTGCTTGTGAGTTCAGGCAGAGATCTGTGGACTAGTTTGCACCTTGGAAATTAGACTGACAATTGTGTTGAATCTGTGAGTTGGAAGGAAGGCTTTGACCTCTATTGTGTCCAACTGTGCTGATAAATTCCAGTTGTCCTATTACACTGCTCCAAAGCCAAAATGCTTCTGAAATAAATGTAGTCAAACTTTACTAATTCTGGGTCACTGAGAACGAAAATGATGCTTAAAATTGTTGATTGGCTCTAGTTTTCAAGATATGCTATTGGGTCAGTATATACGACCCTTGACTTGGGAATGGCGGAGGATAAGTGAGTTATAAAGGGAAGGGATCTCAATATAAACCAGAAATGACTAAAATACATCTTTGACTGGATCTATGAATAAATCTATGACTGGGTTTGGACAGGACTTGCTTTTTAGGCAAAACAATTAATGATGCAATCTGAAGCTGGTATTGCATCATACATGATATGAATTGTATCATGCTATTCCTAGAAGTCATGGATGATGCAATCATAACGAAGCTTACATCACTCTGCTGAACAAATTGCCCTATATCAGCTCTAGAAATCATCCAGTGTCGTGCTCTCTTATTTGTCAGTGTTTGATTTTGCAAAGGGACACATTTCTGTTTAGCCAAAGTGAGCAGAGATGCCTCGTACTTGTGTGAACAGTGCAGATAACTTCTGCTATGTTTGTGGTGAAGTGACTTTTGCATCACAGAAGCGCAGTATAACCACTATGGTTAAGAAACCCTATCACCTTTATTTTGCCTGCAAAATTGGAGATCAGGACAAGAGGTAGGCCCCACACATATGCTGCAACACTTGTGCAACAAATCTTCACCAGTGGTTGAACAGAAAATCTATGCCTTTTGCAGTGCCAATGATTTGGAGAGAGCCAACAGATCATACCAGCAACTGTTACTTCTGCATGGTGCCTCCAGTTGGGAACAGTGTGTCAAAGAAGAAAAAGTGGACTGTGCATTATCCAAACATTCCATCAGCTATACGCCCAGTACCCCACGGAGAAGGACTGCCAGTTCCTGATGCACCAGAACCATTCTCACTTGAGTCAGATGAGGAAGAGGAAGAGGATGAAACTTCTGGTCCTGAACCATCAATGTCACAGGACCCACATTTTCTCCCATCCTCCTCCTCTGAACCACACCTCATAACACAAGGTGAACTGAATGACCTTGTCAGGAATTTGGAACTACCCAAGAGTAAGGCAGAGCTGTTGGGCTCCAGACTACAGCAGTGGAATCTCCTGGCAGGTGATGTTAGGGTTTCCATGTTCTGTGACCGTCAAAAGGATCTTGTCCCATTCTTCTTCATGGAAGGTGATCTTGTAGCCTGCAACAACATCGACGGTGTGATGGCAGCCCTCAACATCGTTCACGATCCAGATGAGTGGAGACTGTTCATTGATTCATCGAAGACGAGTCTTAAAGCTGTTTTACTGCATAATGGCAATGTTTTACCATCAATTCCAGTTGGTCATGCAGTCCATATGAAGGAAACCTATGACAACATGAAACAACTTTTGAGGTGCATAAACTATGACCAACATCAGTGGCAGCTTTGTGGCGATTTGAAGGTTGTTGCTCTCTTGCTTGGTCTGCAGACTGGATACACAAAGTACTGCTGTTTTCTCTGCGAATGGGATAGTCATGCAAGAGATTCCCACTACATCAAGAAAGACTGGCCACTCCGACAGTCATTGGAGCCTGGGAGGAAAAGTGTTCAGCATCTACCACTTGTTGAATCAAGGAAGATTTTGTTACCACCCTTACATATCAAGCTGGGTCTGCAGAAGAACTTTGTCAAGGCCATTGACAAAACACAAGCAGCTTTCAAGTACCTCTGTGGAAAATTTCCAAGGTTAAGTGAAGCTAAGATAAAGGAAGGTGTCTTTGTTGGTTCTCAGATTCGTGAACTTCTTCGAGATGATGCACTTGACCATGCACTGCGTGGCAAGGAAAAGATGGCATGGAAAACCTTCCAGTTGGTGGCAATAAATTTTCTCGGCAACAACAAGGCAGACAACTACAGGTTGTTGGTGGAAAACCTCCTCAAGGCACACAAAAGTCTTGGTTGCAACATGTCATTAAAGATGCATTTTTTGCACTCTCATCTAGATTTTTTTCCACTGAACTGCGGAGCAGTGAGCGACGAGCACGGCGAGCGATTTCACCAGGACATTGCAACAATGGAGAAACGCTATCAGGGAAAATGGAGCCCATCAATGCTTGCAGACTATTGCTGGATAGTGACAAGAGATGCTCCATTTAATGAATACAAGAGACAAGCCAAGAAGCGCCGAGTAAACACTGAATAGGACTAAACTATGTACATAATAGTTTTTTGCCTTTTGTTTCATAATACATTTTATTTATATAATGCTTTTGCTGATTTTTAAAGTGTTACATAAACAGGACAGGTGAAATATTATCATGTAAAGCAACCATAAACACATGAAAAGACCTAGGTTTACAATTTATGATTAAAACTCTACTATCTATACAATATAGATAGACATAAAATGTAAAAACTTAAATATCTTAGAAACAGTAGCCAATCAGTTATTTTAATTGTCATATTTGAATTCAGCACATCAAAATGCATAATAAATAGCAAATTTTATCTCTGAAGCAGACGACGTCTCAAAAATTGTAGACCAGTGTTATCAGTACTAATTGTTGCATGTTTATTTCAAGGCCTAGACTGGAGGTTCATTGTCTCTCCTATGGCCTGGAGTGCATCATGTTGAAAGGGGGCCTTTATTAGGCAGTTGTTGAGATAAGGAAATATCATGAGTCCTCTTTTGTGGCGGTATTGGCACAGTTGCTAAGACCTTGGAAAAAAATTCTGGGAACTATAGAAAGGCCCAAGGATAGTACCTTGTATTGATAATGGTCCAACCGTAGGGCAAATCTGAGAAACCGTCTATCTAAAGGGTGTATAGAGATGAGGAAATATACATCTTGGAGATCAAGGGCTGAGAGCCAGTCCCCATGTTGCAAAGCTGGGATTATCAATTACTAACGCAACTATCTTGAAGCACTGCAACTTGTTAACTTGTTGAGGTACTTCAAATTGAGGATAGGTCTCCATCCGCTGTTGTTCTTTTTTATTATAAAGTAGTTGGAATAAAAGCCTTTCCCTCTGTGATGGAACAGGACTGGTTCTATGGCTCCCAGTTGCAGAAGGTGGCTTATTTCCTCCCATATGGTTGTGAGAAAGGTCCCTGAAGAGAGACGGAAAAGGGGATGGGTGTATGGGAGGGAGAGGAACGGAATGGAGCATCCCTTGTGTATAATTTCCAACACCCACTTGTTGGAGGTGATTGTCTGCCATGAGGAGGGATAGCTCAGTGGTTTGAGCATTGGCCTACCAAACCCAGGGTTGTGAGCTCAATCCTTGAGGAAGCCACTTGGGGATCTGAGGCAAAATCAGTACTTGGTCCTGCTAGTGAAGGCAGGGGGCTGCACTCAATGACCTTTTGGGGTCCCTTCCAGCTCTATGAAATATGTATATTTGGGGGGAGGAGTTCAATCCTTGAGGGGGCCATTTAGGGATAAGGGGCAAAAATCTGTCTGGGGATTGGTCCTGCTTAGAGCAGGGGGGTGGACTAGATGACCTCCTGAGGTCCCTTCCAACCCTGATATTCTATGATTCTATGAACAGGGTCAAATGGCTGCCAAACTGGTGAGATAACGTGGACGGTTGCTGCATTTGATTCAAGGGGAGAGCTCTCAGGGCCTCGACCTAACTTTCAAAACTGCTGCTTGGAGGAGGAAGGATGAGCAGTTGACTGAGCTGGTCCCTGCTTATGTTTAGGAGGGGGTCTCTGGCATCAACGTTGTGGGTTGTAGTATTGTTAGGGGCCAAAAAGTGGAGGACGAGAACTAGCAATAGTTTGACATCTACTTTGTCTTTGTTTTGGTGTTGGTGTATAAATGCTGAGGGAGCATAGTGTTGCCCTCAAATTCTTCAGGGAATGAAGGGACTTGTCTATATGCTCAGTGAAAAGTTTGGGACCCCCAAACAGGATATCCTCCACTGTGATCTGTACTTCTTTGGGGAACCCCCATAGATGTAGCCACGAGGCGTGTCTCATGACTATAGCTGTGGCTATGGATTGGGCTGCAGTGTCAGGTGCATCCAGAGAGGCCGGTAGCACTGTTTGTCCCAACAGCTGTCTTTTAATTATGAGTGCCTGAAATCGCTCCTTCTTGTTGTCCAGGATATGTTACAGGAAATCAGTGAACTTAGAGTAGTTCAAATGGTTATAATTTATAGAAGCGCCTTGTAAGTAGCAATCCTGAACTGGAGTGTGGTGGATGAGTAGGCCTTGCGGCTGAAGAGGTCTAGCCTCTTCCATTCTTTATTGTAGGAGTTTTTCCAAGAATGATGTTATTTCCCTCTCTCGTTCACTGCATTAACTATGAGGGAATTAGGAATAGGATGGGAAAATAAAAGCCCTCTCTCTTTTTTGCAAGGATATTTTTTGTCCACCCGCTTGCAGACTGGTGGTATGGACGCAGGGGTCTGCCAGATTACCTTAACTAGGTCTAACAGGAAGCGCGATTCTTGCCGATGTGAAGGTCTGTAAGATATCTAACAACTTATGTTGTTGCTCACAGACTTCCTCTAGTGGGATCTGTAGAGTGTCCACTGCACTTGTCTGTGTTGAAAGAGTTCTTGGAAGTGTCTAAAGTCATCTGTAGTGGGAGGCGGTGGCAGGATTGCCTCATATGGAGAGGACAAGATGTTGGCCAGTGGTCTGCCTTCTTCCTCTAATTCCACTTCTTGCTTCTTCAGAAATTCTAGCTCTGGCTCCAGAGGCCTGGATACCGAGGAAGATGGAAAGCGGCTATTTAAGGCCCTCCTGTGAGATGATGGTTGAAGAAAGGATTGACTATACACCCCCATGAGTCCCAATATGGCCATTGTGGTGGAATAGGCATGTTAGGTGGCATCCATGGGTGACCATACCAAGGACCTGGTTCAGTTGTGCACTCCCGTTATCGGGGATGTATATGGGATTTACGATGCACCATGCTGTGGGGTATGATGGAAGGTTGTGCAGTGGAGTAGTCTATCATTACCCTTGTCAGTCTCACGTGATGGAATCCTCTCATATGGTCCTGTCCTCTTAGGGTCTTTGGGCCTGCCACTAGTCCCGGTACTGGAGGTACTCACGTGGTCAGAACAGCTACAACTCAGTGAAGAAGACATGGCAGTCACAGATCTCGCTGGGATGGTCTTTTTTGGGGTGGCTCCTTGGAGAGTGCCCAGAATGCACATTTTGTCTTCTGGACAGGAGAGAGCAGACTCCCTTCACAGTGCACGAGGAGTCGGGGTCGGCAGTTGATGATGCCGAGGGGGGTCAGTGCTGCAGAAAAGAGGTCTCAGGACAAGGGTCTGAGGCAGGCCATAATGTGTTCTTCATCATAATTAACTTGAGTTGGGGGTCACAGTCTTTTTTGGTCTGTGCCTTTAAGTTAAGGCAGTGGGAGCAACTGCTGATATATGTACCTCTCTCCCAGGCCCAAAATGCACTGGGAGTGCCCATCACTCAAGGGAATGGCCTCACAACAAGAGAGGCACCTCAGGCGATCTGGGCACAGTCCTGTGAGGGGAGAACTTCCTGATTGGAAAGGACTCTGGAATCTCTACTAGGAAATAACAGAGAGGGAGAATAAAAGAGGGAGAAAAACTGCTAACAACTATCTTAAACGGAAACCTAAAACATCTAAAGGCACTACAACGAGTGATGAAGGGCTCTGCTAGAGGCTCTGTCCCAGACCAAGGACAGTTGAGAAGGAACTGACCGATGTTGGGTCGCACAGTGGTATATAGACACCGCTCACAATGTGTGACGGGGATGAGCACATGACGGAGATGAGCCCAATAGGCACTGCTACTGAAGATCTCCAATCCCAGGCACAGGTACACCAGCACGCACAAAGTGAAGCACCCCTAGAGGCACCACTCAACAAAGAATCTAATATTTAATCAGTGCCCTTTTTGACAGAGAAATTCAAGTGCGATAGGATCCAGATAAGCTTCCTTTCGCTATCTCTTCTTCGGAGGTTGACATTATTCTACCTCTTCAAGATGGTCTGCATGACATTTTCAGCCTAAAGCCACCTTGGCTATAGGTAAAAAAAAAAAACAAAAAATTTTAACAGCGCAATACAATTAGATTAAAAAAACTGAATGCTTAGCAAAATTATCGTGATTCCACTATTTTATCATCTAGGTGATACTACTGCATGTGCGTATACACAATATTTGAACACACACAAAATAAACGTTAGTGTACACCCCACTACACACACACACATTTTATGCCCACAATTTTCAAACATGGGTGCCTAAAGGTCAACATCTGAATCCATATTTAGACATCAAATCAGAAATGGGCATAATTTTAGAGGTTCTGAGAACCTACAACTGCTGTTCACTTCAGTGACAGTTGAGGATGCTCAGCATACCTGAAAATCCCACTTCTATTTGGGTACCTAATTTAAGGCATCCATATTTGAAAGTTTTATCATAAATTTTGCTAAACCCTTCAAATTGATTTAAACAATAGAATTCATTCTTTATAAGATACCCTGCTAAGAATGAATGCTAAGAATGAGTTCCAATACAGGGAGCAAGTCAATCAAGTACTTGCACTTTACATTGTTAGTGATAACTAACTTTAAAATTGTACCTCAGCACAAAGGAAGATGTGGTCTTTGCCTTGAAGAGATTATAATCCAAGAAAGAAGGCATCATTTGAATTTTCATATACAGAGAGGGGTAGTATGGGAAGAAGATGGCAAGATGGTTGTGGGATCATTTTAAAACCACATTAACTTGCCCATTTCAGTAACATGCACTCCGGTTATCTTATACTGGTAAGAAATGCAATAGAACACAGATTTTTCATTTGCCGGGCTATATAGCCTCATTTTAGTTTTCCCTGCACAAAACATGATGCCTATTTTAAATCTCATAGAAGTATTGTTTCTGGTAGTTTTAAACAGAGAGGAAAAAAGACACCAATGGTAAGTATTCTTTCCCTGACATTTAATGCATCTTTGTGATGTGTGAAGTTCTTGTTCCCTTCTTCCTCCTCACAGGTGTTTTTATTTTTGAAAAGTGAATGAAACTGTAAATAAGCTTAAAAAACAACATTACTGTATGTGAATTATCTGTCCTTTTAAATCTTCTCCCACCTTCTCTGTTACTCCCAAATCTACTTTTTACTAGTTAAGGGCCTCTTGGTTCCTTATAGCAATGTGGCAGCAGCTTTGCTGCAGATGGTGGATAATTTAGTCACATTTAAAAAAAAAAAAAAAAAAGCTGAGGCCTTCTCTTCCCCCTCCTTTACTGATATCTCTGGCAGCAACACAGAGACTTCACTGGGCCTGGAAGTCATTAAGGTTCATTTCAAGCACCCTTGAATGACCAGCCTTCTTTCTGGCCTTCAATCAAGCTGCCTGAGAAACAGATGTTTAAATTGGACTTAAGTTCTTAAACACTGACCCTGTAATTTGTAACACAAAACACAGACACAGTACAGGACCACAACACCACAATGTCAGTGTCTGCACAAAATAAAAACTAAGTTTTCTTGCACCTATTTTAGGTATTTAACAATTCTCTTATGCCTGTGATGATTGATAAAGATGATTTAAAAAAAATCCATTTCTCTTAACTAAGGTAATACTAATTCCTAGTGTTCTGCTCAGGTTCAGCAACATAAAACAATTAAGGTGACAGTCTCAAAATCAATTTAATGGCTAATGTGTATATCCTGTAAACATGAAACCGATCAAAACAATTAACTGAAGAGTCAAGGGACTAATCCCAAAATATTTTGCAACCATTAGAAAAGCATGAAAAACTGCCTGAGCAAAGTTTATACTAAGTTTGTAAGTCTATAGCCCTCAACTTATTTGGGTCACATCCAAACATTCAACATTAAATGCTCTGTTCTTGTGCATAAAGACATATCGAAGATAGCAGTACTGTCTAAGTTTAATCACTTAAAAAATAAAAATTATTAAAGAGTTGAAATGTCAACAAAGGAGTTATCTGTTTGAAAACAAAAAGTTCTTGACCTTTTAGTGAAGCCTGCAGTTCACAAATAAATAGCTTGGACAGAACATTATTCATTCCCAACTACTCTCAAAACCCACCAAACAAATCAACCCATTTTTAGCAGGCAGTAATACTACTGTTTCAAATTAGAGTCAACTGTATGTGGACATCGCTCTTAGAAAAGAAGCAGAAATTCCAATTGTAAAATAATAGAGAACCCACAGATTCCACAGTTGTTTTTGGAATTAATGAGGTCAAAGAGCTGCTTCTCTCCCTCATACACAAAGCTTAAATCAAATTCTTAATGCCTGCAGCCCTATAAGTAGTTAGTACATAAAGTATATTTTTACACTTTTGTTTTACATTTGGAAATTGTTGCTAGTTTCCAACAGAAAACAAAGGGAAACGGAGACTCACACCCTCTCGCCCCTTGAGAGCATACAGCTGCACACCAAGGGTTTTAAGTGTTGAAGCGCACTACCTAATATGGACACAACACTTAAACACAGTATTATAGTTAACTATTTTATTACTAACCTGTTGAAAACACTTGGAGTTGGGCTGTGATCACGTTCCCTGTCTCTCTCTCTGGTACGTTCTCGTTCCCTATCACGATCACGATCACGATCCCTCTCTCGGTCTCTCTCTCTCTCTCGTTCTCTATCTTTCTCTCTTCGTGCATAATAATCCCACTGTTTGCTGGTGTCCACAAGACTAGGCCACGAAGGAGCAGAACCTGCAAGGTGCGGAAAGGTGACTAAAGAAAAAAATGCTGGTATTAGCAAGAACAAAAGCTGGTAAAATATAATATGATTCACTCTTGAAATGAGAGAGAGTTTTGTACATGCACATTTTTTCCTTCACAAGTCTACATGTTATTTGAAACTAGGTACAGTATTTTACTATGATGACAATCCAAGATCTCAGACCCTCTTCTGTTGCATTTTAATTCCAAGGATACATGGTTACCAGTGTACATTTTATTTCTTCAGATATATATCATGCAGAATGTCTGAATTCTAGGTCACTACAAATAAAACAGTCACACAAACACTTCCTAAGAAGGATCAGATTTTTTATGTGATTAGCTTAGTTTTACTTTTGCAAAACAAACGGGAAATAAAAACAGCTCGAACAAACATAGATCCTTATAAATGATGTGGCTCTGAAAGTATAATTAAAAAAGGGGGAGGAAAGAGTGTTTCCTACTTTGGTCAGTTTAATTATTTTAAAGAAAAACATTATGGAAGTAAAAAGGTACACAAAATAAAAATAGTTGCAACTAAATGTACAATTTTTGACAGTTACATTCCATATTTTCTCTCGAGTTCATACTCTACACTAAATATTTTTCAAAGCATTTCCAATTATAGAACATAATAGTAAATGTGGAAGTCTCTTCTGTAAATTAGCCTTGGGGAAGCTATTACAACCAGCTAAAGGAAATAATTATTTTGTTTATCTTATACAAATATACCATTCTAATAAACGTTCACCAAGAACCAGTTATTAAAACATATTACATTTTAAGAAAATGAAATACGTACTTCAGTTTAAGACTTTTTGTAAAACAGAATATACTCGTTTAGAGGAGAAAAATTTTAAACCAGACTTTCTGATAAGAAAACATCCTCTCGCACTCAAGAATTTTCTGTAACCAGCAGTGGGATAGAAAGACTCTCCAAAATGACTAGAGACCTGGCTTAGTAGCCCAAAGATAATGCTCAATGGGGCAATTGGAGTGCCTCATTCTACCCAACAGTGACTGCTTTATTTTACTGAGACACAGCACTCTCTAGTGGACTTAGGGACTCAAAGTTAGGAATTCCTGAGTGCTCTTATCTGCTTTGCGACCAACTCACTGTGTGACTTTAGATAAATCAGTTTAACTGCAGTGAGTTACCACTTTTCTCCATCTGTAAAATAAAATAATACTTATCTAACTCATGCGTTGTTATGAGGGCAAGTTAACAACTGTACAGAGCTTTCAAAAATATAAAGTGTTACATAAGTGCACGAAGAGGCAGCACTAATGGGTTCTGAAAAGAGTCATGTTCAGTCTTCTTTGTCTAAGATGCCTGTGAATGTGCCTGCAGCAGGGTGCTTGACCAGAAGTGTAAAATACTGGTTCGCCAAGGGCTCCATGAACTAATACAAAAGATCCTTTGAGAGGGGGAAGATGGGGAGAGGGAGGAGGAACTTCAGCATTAAAATACTATTTCCAGTGACAACACATAATGCATAACAGCAGCAGCAGCAATACAGTGCTTTACATCTACAAAATGCAGAACAAACATTAGCTGATGTTTGCGTTTAGGAATATAGAGAAAACGAGGAGTTAAAAAAAATCCTAGAACAACAGTGTTTTGTTTATTATGTTGCCAAAACTAAAATTATTCTATGTAACGAAAGCAACCAGAAAGAGCAAAACACAAAAAAACCCAAACAGCTGGACTTTAAAGACTGCTAATTTCCTTAACTTGCCATGATTTCAACAAGGTATGGATGGTCTCCAGGGCTTGAATACACTGGATGAGAGAGACTGTTCTAATTAAAAATATGAAATTATATTTACTAAATTCTATTGTTTACATTAAATGTAAGTTGCAAAACACAAATGGTAATGATTTTTACTTATTATGGAATCTACATCCATGCTGATTCTGTCTGCTCCCTTCTATGCAATAACTACAGTGATTTCCATATTCTGCCAAATACACCAAAAATTCATCTGACATAAGCAAAGTATGTCATTTGCATCTCAGTGACCCAGTGCTCTGGCTTTATATAGCTCGGATTGCAGCTATTCTGATTTCATCTATAAGAGTTCTCAACATGCAAGAAGTTAAAAAATAGAATTGCTTTCAAACATAATCAAGATTAGTATTTTGTGTCTTCTACTAGGAACAAATCTAAATATTGTGTTTCTTCTTGATTGATCTGTACTAAGCTTCACACTGAAACAACGCTACTGATCATTTCTAGATTGGGAGAGAGGAGTAGCAAATAAGGTTGGTGATTGTTATTTCAGGTACGGGAAATTTTCAATTTATTCAATACAGCTGGAGACTAACGCTGCTTCGGAGAACAGTTTCATACAAATAAGACTATACTGTGTCATGTACAACAGCAAAACATTAACTGATCTTATTTGTGTTGTAGAAAAAGCTGTTTTTCGAACTTTTTTGCAATACTTATACTAAATTTGTAATTCCATTTTAAATGGAGAGAGAACATTAGACTGGGAAGAGTATCAGTACTCACAGACCTATGAGTAAACATCACCTCAAAACCCACAGTTAGAGGGAAGACCAGGGGCACCAGATTAGAAATTCTGATCACATCTACCTCATTTTTCCTTGAAGACCCTATGGACAACTGGCGAACTGATAGCATTATAACAGAGAAATTACGTGATTTTAAACTGTTTAAAATTTTGGTTTTTTGTTAATACTAATACTACTGCAACTTTCAAGAGAAAAGATGCATTTCTTAAGGATTCAAACAACTCTGGTCCTTTCAGTTAAGCACTAAGAGAGCTCACAATCCATGTCTCAGACTTCTAGCAAAGCCTGAGAAGGCTAGACAACATTCCTGACATTCTAACATAAAACATCAGCAGGAAAACAAAATCAAAAATAAAAAGCCCTTATAACATTCATTTATAAAAGAGAGCTAGCATTTTCTATACATTATGAAGCAAAAAAAAAACAGACAAGTCAATTTTTTGCTCTTTGAAGGTCACCTTTAAACACCTTCCTTTATAGTAATCTCCTTCATAAAATTCAGTCTAAAAAATCTAGTATGTTCAAGCAACATTAATAAAGTTGATTATAGTAGGCCATGCATTCAAAAACGGTCTTAAGGAATAAAAATAGATATTTAGTTGATAATTTAAGACAGAATCATCCTTCAAATCAATCAAAAAAGCCAAAGCAGCAGGAATCATGGCAAGAGGTTTGTTTACTTGCAGAGTATGAAAAAAGTGCTAATTTGAGCATAGAAAACAGCAAGGCTCCTATTTTGTCAAATATATACTATATAAAAGAATAGCATTTATACATCCCTAATATATGCTTAATATGTTTAAACTACTATGTAATCAAAAAGAAAATATGTAAATATGACATTGATTATATCAATTAACATATGTTCCATAAAACATTTTACAAACTATATGTCTATAAATGATTGAAAATATGTAGGGATATACTGAAAATATATTATTTTTCTCAAAAGGGTGATATTTTTATATTTAACATACTGCTCGTGTTAAAAAAATGTCATGTTTTCAAAAGTACCTTTACAATATGTTTCCCTCCTTGTGGGTCACTGTGCACGCGTGGCAACATTAAGGCCTTTTCTCTATCATTAATAACTGAGTGCATTAATATTTTTTGCCTAAATTAATGCTGAAGACGTCTGTATTCAGCTGAGTTTTTTGTTTTCTCTAGGCCTTTCTTTCTTTCTTTCTTTCCTTCCTTCCTCAACACATGGTTCTGTCTGGTTTCCTTCAATTCTGTCCCTCTGCCCTTTGGGAAAGTAACTGGAGTTCAGCATTACTGACAGTTCCAATCATCCAATGTCCCTCCAACAGCATCCTCAAAGATTGTCTCTTGGGATTTTTTCTTCTGCCGGATGATTTCAGATGAGCATCCTTATTCAGATGAATGAGACAACTAGTCCAGACCTTCGCCCTAAGATCGAGTGATGCATACCACACCAAACTCTGGCTGGATCTGATGGTAGAATCTTTACTGGAAATCTTTTCTGCATTGTGCAGCCTCTCAAGATCACCAGTCCTTCCTTGGAAGGCCCACTTGCAAAGTCTTGATTAGAAAGGGGTTGTCTTGTATCAGGTTACAGCACCAAATGAGGATTAGCAGCTCACTACTTGTGCCTTTGGAGACCTTTTTAGTAGAAAGTCTCCCAGAGTCATGATGACAGAACTTCTTACAGAAGCTTACTGAATCAGTGTTTTAGTCCTAGACTCTTTCTGAGATCCTCCATTGGTCCTGAGGTATTAGGGTGCCTTATACCAATACTGGGAATGCACAGATGCCACTCTGAACTACTAAAGTGATTCTTTTATATCTGTTAGACTTTGATATCACTAACCATAGCTGGGTTTGTTGGTTTGTTTTTGGTCTTGCTACTGATTGGGGAGACAGGGAGAAAGCCAACCCTCCTTTCAACCAGATTTTAGAGGGTGATGTTGGGCAATCACTCTTCTGAGAGCTCTTTTGTGTAGGGTTCCACAAAATTTGTTATCCCTTCTCTAGTGGGCTCATAAACCATTGAACAGAAGACAGCAAGACATTTGGGCTGAAATCATCAGTATGCAGGTAACACAGCCTGATGCTTTTTTCCAAAAACAGATGGTCCAGTGTCTACTTTTCCAGAAATTAGAATATGAATAGAAATGAGCAGTCTGAGGCTCAATCCAGACAAAACTGAGAAGATTCTTGGTCCTAGTAGGCTGGGTAAGGAACTGATGGGTTTGGCAAAACTGGCACTTGGCTCCTGTTATTAAAGGGGCTCAACCACCTGTTTCAAAGCAGGCCCACAATTTGGGAGTATTTTTGGATTCCCAATTACTCTTGTTTTCTGAGGCAGCATCTGTAGACAAAAGTGATATTTCTCCCATCTGAGTCTGCTAAGATGTTTGCAACCACTTCTCCACAGTTGTGTACAGTGGCAGTCATTTCTGAGTTGTGATCCGCAGATTAGATTATTTCAATACCCTTTTGGGAAGCTAGGGCCAATATAGTATATATCAGCATCCTACTTTATGTCACCCAGAGTGAACATTCTGTTCTCTGAAAACTGCAAACTTCCGAATTGCACCTGAGTACAAATGCAAGATATAGTCGATAAAGCTCCACATGGTTTTGGTCCACATTAATCTCTCCTTATACACTACTGCAACAACTGAGATCAGGTGGGAACCTCTTGCTAACAATCCCTACATATGAACATCTGCAGGTAGGTAACAGGAGGTCTATATGGCAGAAACTCACTCTCCACATTTGTCGGATAAAGTCCAAATCTACTGAGCTTCAAAGAATGATCAAAAGACATCTATTACCAAGAGAGTTTGTTATGAAATTTGTACTGTATTCAAGACAAATATATTCATTAAAAAAGTAGCTTATTTTTTCAATACTGTAGATATTCCCAGTGAAACCCGATGGCACATTTTAGACATTTTTTATGTACACTGAAAACTAGGAACTAAACCTAGAAGAATTAAAATGTATGTGAGGAAACTGACTTAATACATTATAAGTTAATACTTAAACTTGAGAGCCTTTAGTAAATGAGATCAAAAACTAAGCCCCTCATTTTTTCTCAAGTTACAGCAATTCTGACAGACAGAAATAGAGAAAAGTCATCCATTTAAAACTTGTATTGTATTTTGATAATAAAATTTTTTGCTTTTTAGGAATGAAGTTGTGAGGCTGGAAAAATCATGTACTGGATTTGCATGTTTTAAGGAGCCAATACATTCCTACTCTCTGAAATAAAAAGTGATGCTCAAAAGTTAGGGTTTCAAACTTGTTACTGGCACCTGAGCCAGCTATGTGCTCAGAGGGGGCAAAAAACGGAGAGGAAGCACCACATGTTCCTCTCTAGTTAACTTTTCCAACTGACTTAATAAGCAACAGCCATAGGTTTCAGGAGGGAGCCATTTCCAGCTTGTCTTCACTGGAGAGAGATTCGCCACAATGGATCATGTTAGAGAGAATAAGAGAAGAGAATGGGAAAAAAATCCAGATACTATATTATTTAACGTAGAAAAGATAGTTTAAAAAAATAAATACTCGCATACATGCATTAATCAGATCACATCTGTCTTCTACTACAGGCGTCAATTTGACCAACATCTGTGATCAGTTACCTGAAAATAAAATTCTGGTATGCCCATTCACAACTAAATGTCCCTTCAACTTTCCATTTTTTCCCTCACTTGCTGCTTGGTCCTCACAACCACATATATGCACTGCTCCTGCTTTTACTTTGCCCAGGAGACAGGAAAATATTCATTGCAAGGATGATCATCTCTGTGAGAACTTTTTTTTGAGTCAATCTCAGTATGACATTAATATCAACCCTGCAGGCCGATCACAGCCTTCTAAAGTAGAAAATGCTGAGCTGGTTCTGCCACTATCTAGAACAGCAATAAAGATGGCTTGAAATAGCTTACCCTTGTAACCAAAACATTTCCCAATGTGAAATAAAGACTTCAACTGAGAGTACAGCTCCAGCCAAGAGCAAAAGAGCAAACTATAGTAGGTGGATGGTTTTTTTCTTTATAAGCAGTGTAGTTAGTAACATCTATAATTAATGTTCAGCACTTTCCATGGTAAGACCCTTTTCGATTTGCTTATAACTTTGCAAAACTTTAATATTTGGGTTCAATTTTTCCATGCTGTGTGCACGCCTTAGTCTGAATTTTTTGGGGGAAATTTCCGGAAGCATGGTTCATCTATTTCTGAGAACAAAGTTAAAGACAAATAGGGTGTTTTGCCCATATTCAAAAATTCTTCCAACTGTTTCACTAAGACACTCCAGGCTCTAGGAAGTATTAAGAAGATGCTTTGGAGAAAGGACTTACACTTAAGGTAGGGAGATTGCCCTGAGGTTAGGGATACGTCTTTTGCCATTCCTATGAAAATCCACCCTAATTTGACCAAGTTATGAGCCTCTAAAAATGCTCAGTAGAGATTTGTTAGGAGTTTGGCAGGTAAATTTTCTGAAGACACAGTCTGTACTAAGCATACTCTGTAACAGGGCTGCAGGGTCTGAGCAGCACTTTCTCTGAAATTGCTGCTTCCAGCACCCAGGGGGCCCTGTGGCACTGAGCACAGTAACTGAGAGCAGGGAGAACTGGAATGGGGGAGAAAAAGAAGAGACAGTCATGGAAAAGACAGAGTGGGAATGTGGGGACTGGAATGAGAAGTAGAGAGCAGAGATGGTGATCAGCAAAATGTGCACCTTATCTCACTCTAGTGGCTGGCCCACAGAGCACGACAACCTACCACTGTTATCATTTACTCTTAGCTCAAGTGGCAGATGCTGTGCATCTCAAGTTTCTAATCCTGAAGATAAATCATTTGGGTATTAATATGATTACACAGGATGGAACTGTTGGATTTTCAGTTTGCTTTTTTAAAAAGCTAGGAAGTTTTTTTTTTAAACTACAAAAAATACATTGAAAAATGTTTGCAAACTCAAGCACTCAGAAGTTAGGAATGACAGAGTTAAGGTTATTTGTGTAACATTAATAAGATTTACATTAATTGTAAAATTAATTACATTAAATGTCTTCTTAATTTAAATTAAATACAGTTTTATTTTTTAAATAAACCTACTTAAATTTACATTTCAAATTGACAACCGATGTTGAGGAGGCCTAACCTTATTATAATAACTTCAATAAGCTATTAAGTAATTTACATTAAATACAAAAAAATAATATTAAGCAGTACATGTTTGTTGCCAAGTTTTAAAGAAAGGCAAACCACTGAACTGGTGAACGTCACTGCTAAGCACCTAGAACCAGAGCCTGCCTAAGTATTAGACCAGCTTTTGACAGCAATTGCCTCTGTTTTGCGGCTATAGAAAAAAAACCTGTCATTTCAGTTTACTCAACTAACACAGTTAAATTACTCTTCAAAGTTATTAAACTAATCGGGAGTTTAAAAAGGACAGCTTTCCTCTTTCAATCTATGAATAAAAACTAAGTGTGAGAGGCTGAGATCTACTAGTTCTAAAGCCTTGATGGATTTGGTGATGCAGAAACAATTGGCTTAACTAACTACAGACAATACTTCCTTTCTTTAATAAATCAGTTAGCTTTCAAAGCAAAATGTGTTTTGATACATTTGATAATTTTTTTCTTATGTTTCCAGCACTTACAGTAGTTTTATTTAATAAAAAAGGTGGTGCTGTTGTGCATTTTTAATTGATTTTGAATTAACATCCAAACAGAACTTGACACAAATCACAAGTAAAAAATGAATCCTTATCTAGTAAATAAGAAATGCATTATTCACAATTTTCTAACATGTAAAAATTAAGAATCTGAATAAATGTAAATTAAGTTATATAAACTGCTTAGGTAAATGTGTAGAGATATAGAGTATCCTCCTGGCTAGCAAAAAAAAGAGTCTTAAACTTAGAATAAAGACTGTACTGAGTTTCAAGTCAACATGTTTTAATGGTTACCAACCAATGAGAATCAATCTTTCTTTAGGAAAAGAACATAAGTACAAATGCAAAACACAATTAAAACACATGATTTAAATCAAGGATTCCTGATTTAAATCAAGATTACAATCTGTGATTTAAATCAATTCACCTTACTTTTTTTTTTTAAATAGGAAATGAAATCTTGCTCTAGAAAGGGCGCGCGTGCACACACACACACACGGAGTGTACTAGATTATCCAGTGCCCCACAGCGCACACATATACCAAGAAAATACTGAACTACTTGCCTTCCATTGCCATCTGCAACAAGTTTATAGCATGTGCAGGAAAAATACCTTAACAAAACAAGTTTGCATCTTTCCAACCACTGTTACAGATTTTGTTGGGTACAGTTTTGAAGGTACATGAAGAGAAAATGTCTGTCCACCTGCTAGTGATACACACTGAATTCTATTGGTGTTTGCGTGGTTTTTAAAAAACAAAAAACAAACACATTTGCATTGAAGCAGAATGGAAGAATGCCCCATCACAGAAATTTCAATTTAGAGGACAGAAAAATGAATGAATAGGTAAGCAGGTATTTACCAGTAGCTGCTAATATGAGGTGCTAGAAATTCAGTCATGATAATACTCATTTTGATCTTTTGCACCATCTTATTTTGACTAATGGATAGATTCTGGTTTACATTTAAACTGAAACAACGTAGCTATAGCTATTTTAAACACTTTTTAACAAAGCTTAAATAAAATCCTCAAAGCTGATAACCATACTCACACGGAAATGCACGAGCAGAGCGGCTGTCATAGCCAGAGGAATGTCCACTGTTGAAAGGTAAATATACAAGTCAGGTTCCTGCCCACACCTGAATGGATCTATCTATATCTATATATATATATATAGATATATCTCACACACACACACACACACTATATACACACACACACACTCATATATATAGTGCCTGATTTTATTCTTCACAATTCTTGGAAGTATGTGACTAAAAGAGTATATTTTAAAGGGGATTATATTTAAATAATATGCCCTCCATCGTAAGCCTTCCTACTATAAAAAACAATTTAATTATCAGTTGCACTGAACAAACACAGATGTCTAATATATAAATATTTTAATACTGATGTAGCAAGGAGGATTCATGTTCTCCCTTAACATTCCTAATTTTTTTAAACATTTGTTCCCAAAAATGTCTGAATATGTTTTATATTATATATAAACTATTCTGTCTTGTCCTCACTGGATTTTCTATTTCGATATGTTACTTGTATTCCAAAAAACAGTTACAAATATTGGCAGAGAAATCATACTCCATGCCCAATTGCTTGGCAACAAGCAAATTTGTGAGTGAAAGCTTCCTAATATCCTTCCTGTTAAATAAATAGGTATGGAAGTGAATCCAATTTTTTCAAACCCATATGCATATAAAAGCAGGTGGGCTTCAAATGGATTGGTCTATAAATATTCTTCTAAATCAACTTCATATTTTCTAGAGCTACTTCTTTCAATGGTAGCCAACTTAAATAGGTAAAATATAGAGGTTGAAAAGGACGATGTGCACATAGGGCTCAAATTCAATTTTCTATAACCTTTGATAAGTTTTATCGCTTCCTAGATAGCTTGAATTAATCAACTACACCTTATTTAACACATTTACTTAAGTGCTACTTTTGTTCTTGAAGACAGCCTCACAGTATAAAAAGGCTTTTGGATCAGTATGGTTTTAAAAATAGAATAATGAAAGCCTTATGCAATGTCTCAACATTTTAGGGTATTTGTCAGAGCTGGAATGCAAGGTTTTAATATAAACTAGATAAAGAATTTTGCAAAGCTGTACTATACTGAGGAACCTGTATAATTTATTCTCATAATAAATAAAAATAGCCATAAAAAATACAATGACCCAAAGAAACAAAGTCAAGCTAGCATATATTTCAGACCTTTTGAACGGTTCTCTGTATTGCTAAGTCTTTTTTACTTGCAAAATCTTAAGAAAAGTACTTCAAATATATATTTTATTTCCTTCAGCAAATTTTAACATTCCGGTTGGTGGGAATGTAAATCTTTGGGTTGTGCATGACCTATGTTAAAAATAATTCTTTCAGCTGTTTCACTGAGAAGCTTTATCTCCTCCATACTGTGGAGCAGGGACTTGAAATCTGGCAAAGGGGCTGCTCTGATGTCAAAAATGTGCCTTTTACCGTCTTTGTGAAATTCCACCCAAATTTGGCCAAATTATAAGCCACTGAAAATCTCATTTTGCACATGCTCACTAGAGGTTTGTTAGAGGCTGACAGTAGATAACAGCCTACTGATATTACCAGTTACCCCATAAATTCAAATGGTAGCGGTCTGTCCTATGAATCTAAAGGCTCTGATAGTGCTGCTGACCTATGTGAAGATTAATATGGTTCTATATATTTCTGTGGGTTTTTTTTCCATTTAAAATACTACATACAAAAACAATTATATTACAAGAATGTAAGGCAAGCACTCGAAAATAGGAAATGCCAGAGTTGAGGCTGTCTGTGCAACTTTAATTTGGCTCCCTTGAGCATATGCATTATGAAATCAATAGGAGTTAGGTGCCTATGCACTTTTGAGAATCCCACTAGGTTCATCCCTGCATCTTGCCTAGATATATTTAAAAATCTGGCCCATAGTTTTTAATCACATGATTGCATACTATTTTTTCCACAGGACTCTTACTTCTTCAGCATACAAGATGTTCAGGACTATCTTAACACTACGAGCACTCCAGCTGCAAAGCTGCAGCTAGGTGACTGTAGCACCATAGTGCAGATACTTCCTACAGCAATGAAGGGGTTTTTCCATCAATATAGGTAATCCAACTCACCGAGTGGTGGTAGTTAGGTCAATAGAAGAATTCTTCCAATAACCTAGCTGCATCTACATTGGGAGTTAGGCAGGCTTAACTACGCAGTACAGGGGGTTGAATTTTTCATACCCCTGCGCACCTGGCTATGCTGACCTATCTTTTAAGTGTAGACCACATCTGAATTAGTGTGTTGTGATTTAGGATATTGCAGGCAGGACCTGATTTGTTGCAAAGCAGGAAGGTGTATAGTAAATAAGGTTGGGGACTACAGGAAGAGAAAGGATGGTCTTGTGGTTTAGACATTTGAAATGCCTCCCTGGAGAAATGGATTCTATCCCTTCCTCTCCCACAAAATTCCTATGTGATGCTGGGAAAGTAATTTAAACCAACTTTTCACAAGTGGCCACTGTGCGCATTTCATTATCTAGGGACTCAGCTTGAGACATTTTGGGCCTGATTTGCAGAAGTGATAAATACTCACAACTGCAACTGGAGTCGATGGGGCCTGAGCTTTGAATAACAAGTGCTAAAAAATGTTCAGTGTTTAAAAAAAATCAGGCCCTAGACATTTCAAGTTAGATTCCCAATATTTGTGGACATGACAATTTGGCCTTAATCTCTCTCTCTCTCTCTCTCTCTCAGATCCTCATCTACAACATGGGGATACTTTTACATCGGGGGGATAGCTCAGTGGTTTGAGCATTGGCCTGCTAAATCCAGGGTTGTGAGTTCAATCCTTGAGGGGGCCACTTAGGGATTTGGGGAAAAATCAGTACTTGGTCCTGGTAGTGAAGGCAGGGGGCTGGACTCAATGAACTTTCAAGGTCCCTTCCAGTTCTAGGAGATAGGATATCTCCATTAATTTAATTTATTTATCTTACCTTATGGGGATGTTGTGAAGCACTCTGATACTATGGCGATCAGTGTCAACAGTTGCATAGACAACCTGATTTCCAGCATTTCCTAGACTTTGAGTGCTTGACTTTGCAACCTTAACTTTTTGTGTGTATAATATATATGCTGTTCCAGAGAAACACAGTAAGATTAAGTTAGATAATCCATTGAATAATCTGAGAATCTCTGAATAATCAGCACCCTAACTAATGAGAGAGCTGCTCTATTCTTAAATCTTGCATCAATATAATGGGATAGATCTACAGGATGACAGATAGCAAAATACTTTATACACAAACAATGTTAGCTGTATTAAAGCCTTCTGAAATTTTAGATGACAGTAACTCCAGGGAAAACCCAAGACAGAAAATGATGACAAAAGCAGAATTTTTTTCTATATAAGGAACATAAAAGTTATTATGCTTACTGTAAGGATTTTTTTTTTTTTTAAAAAGCCCCATGTTGAAAGGGATGAAAATTAATAAATGATTTCAAACAAAATTTACCTTTCTATTGTTGGTATAAGAGAAGGTGGCGGACCTCCAGGTGGGGGAGGAAAACCTGAAATATTTAATTGGAAAACATAAAAAATTGGGTTAGGTATATAATGGCATACTAATTTCAGAGAAGCAGAGCTGAAGCAAAGTATTACCGTCCACACAATACACAACTACTTAACAAAAAGCAGGGTCAAGTCCTAAATATGTACATATTTTCAGTGTCTTAATTTCATCTGCCATCAGTCTTAAAACATTTACTTTAAGTATTTTCTATTGTGCTGCAACTCTTGAGACGTTATCAAAAATGCTTTGCTCACAACAAGTCTCTGAATAATTTTAATGAGCGTCTTCTCGGGGAGGATGGGGGGGAGGGAGGGGAAGAGGGGAGTGTAGTTCTTAGGGAAGTGTCACGTTGGTCCCATAATCAGGAACATTAAAACTGTTCCATCTCTACCTTGAATAAAATCAACCAGGCCTATGTCTACACATATAGTTTTATGTTTATGAACTTTTATCTTGATATGAACAAGCAGATGTAGGCAACTGCGTGTTGCACATTCAAATTTAAGTTTCACATTTTTTAATAATGCTTCAGAAAATATGTAAATAAATTACCTGGTGGTGGCACAGTTATTGGTATACCTAAGAAATAAAAATATATGATGCATACTAAGTCAATTTTAGCAATAATTTGTGTTCATTATCAGCAGAGCTAATTAAAATTATGTCATCAAAATAAAGAACGAAAGTATCTAATTTCCCTGTCCTTAGAGTAAGAATCATGGCTGTCTCAGTGTTATCAACTTGTCATTTTATCTCGAGTCTCATGATATTTGGGGTTTTATTTAAAACTTCAGCTCCTGAGAATTGTTTTCAATTAACACAACTACAACAAAAACCCCAGTAAGTTTCAAGATTTCAAAGTTGCAAATAATACCTTGAAAATGTGACCCAAGCACACCCGAAACATTCAAAAACCAGAAAGCAAATAAAAAAAGCTGTTTTGTTGTTGTTGTGTTGTCGTTTTGTTAGTTTGGTTTTTAATGTGTCAAAAAAGGAACTTTTGGGAGCAAATCTGAATTACATAATTTAAACACCCTTCAAACTCTAAACTAGCCACAGGTACAATTGGGTTTAATAGAATATGTATCACAATACTTCACCAAGTACACGTACCTACTTTAGGCTCTGATCCAAAGCCCACTGAAGTCAATGAAAAGACTGACCAATCCTGCATCTTAGTGCCCAATCCTGCAAACGCTTATGAACATTCATATCTTTATGCACAAGAGTAGTCCCACTGAGTTTTAAAAGACAAGTTTTTGCAGAATCAGAGGCTAAAGTACTCAGACCAAAATTTTCAAACTTGGGAGCCTAAAGTTCAACACCTAAATGAGAGCACACATCCCACTAATTCATTTCAATGCAAATCTTTTCACTGATTTAAATTGGAATTATGGATGCTCACCACATCTCAAAGTAAAGATACTTTCCTCAGATGTCTAAATATAGATTTAAGTGTCTTACTTTTAGGCATCCAAATTTGAAAACTTTTGCCTGAGGATCTGTGCAGATTGTATTAATGAGCTTTTTCAGGTAAAACAGTATGTTTAAAGCAATATTTCCTGTCTAAAATTATAACTACAAATAATATAACATTTTCTGTTTGAATAGTGACAATTTGTTAATATTTACAGAGAGTTCTTTGAATTATCAAATCATATCAGCTTGAAACATTCAGCTCCAATATGAAAGCATCTGCTAATCATTTATTTTTCACAAGACTCCAGATATGTATATCTTCTAGATCATCATAAAGGACATTTTTAAAATATAAAAATCTAAAGAAATCAGGGGTAATTTGAAGCAAGCATATTCCATTTATTCCATCATATTCCATGCTCACCTAACAAAGCTCAGACCCAATCACAGGGTCCATTCTTAGACTTTCTCATGACTTACCTATAGACGTATAGTATTAGTGTAAGATACCTTCACCTTACAGAGGTCAGCATTAAGGTTTTGCTTTGGGCGAGATCGACAGAAACTAGATGTACATATTTGAGTGGTTCTATTCTATAACTGAAAGTGAATATATTGTGGAGCAGTGGAATCCGAGCATATTATGGCATAAAACGGAAGTATAGCTGTGTCAGCCACATTCTGTTGGCACTGCAGCCTGTACTGTCTTACCAAATTTGCCAATGACTTATGCATGATTGCAGGGTGTTTAATATACAAGCTGAGATAGAGTACTGGATAAGACATATTAACTGGTGATGTGCTTGCTTTTTAATGCCTGAATTGACATGTAATGCATTTCAACAACCTTAGTTCTAAGGCAATTACATTGTTTATGTTGTAAAATATAATTTCTTGGTTTTGAACAACAAACTTAAAAGCTAATTTTCCACCTGAAATGGGAAGCAGGAGATGGAAAGATCCAAAACCTGGTGGCTTTGGAGCTAGAGGTAACAGAACTTCTGAACTCAAGCAACTCCTTTACATCTGGACTAAGGGGATAACAGGACCCTGGTAATTTTAGGAATCCATTAATTCCAGAGATAGAAGCTGTCAAGATCTACTAGTTGCATTAGTAGATCTTGTAAACTGTGCTGTCTGTTCTACCTTCTGGCCGTGGCGTTTTCTACACCCACCCTTATTAATAATCTAGGAAAACTGATAGAAAAAAAGTTAGCTGGCATTAATGTGATGGTTGAAAGATCTAACACCAAAAGAGTCAGAAAATACTTCACACGAAGGGCAAGTGGGCGATATTAACTTAGTTAAGTTGAACACATGGAGTATTTTCTATTCCTCTTTTCTTGAAGAATTGTTGCACTTTATCAACATACACCATTAAATATACCAAAAATGGAAGATCTTAGAGATGTTACTCCAGCAATACTTTTAGAATTCCAACTTAAATGACTGATATTTCAAACTTAACACTGCATGAATGTTGGCTTTTTTGCATGTAATTTTCCATTACTGTACTAGAACAGTCTAATTTGTCAAGTTTCAGGATAAAATAAGTTTTTGTCCGCTATAGGTAATGCTACAACATTTATCTATGAAAATCATCAGTGAACACCTTCTATAAAATGAGTCCTGTTGCAACAATTTGTACAATCTCAAGAAAAAATACATAAATACAAAGCACTATACTTGAGCCCAGGTAAAATTAAGACTTTCATTTTAAGATATGTACTCAACAGAGACGTGTACAAAGATCCAAATTAGACCTAGTAGTGCTAATTTTTATATCTAGAGACCAATATTACTAATAGTAAATGTCTCAATACTGAAATTGATTTCCAAAGTTGGAAAAGTTAACAAAAAGTAAGTTAGGCTCACTAACAGATCTTTATATTAAATCATCAAATTTCAGATTCTCCTACCTCAAGCCTTTAACTCTAGGAAAGGATTACAGGTCTGTCGCATCTTACGCACGTTTAACATGCGCGATTCCAGCTTTACGCAGTCGGGGGAGGTGGGGGGAGAAGTGCGGGCGATGCCACCAGCGTGAGACACAAATCTGCTGTTCCCACTAAAATATTTTGGGGGGGGGAGGGGGGGGGACGACTTGACAGCAACAGCATGTCTTTAGGCCTGTGATAAGGTTCTCCTCTATAATAATCCTGGAGGGTTGGCAATAAACACACACACACACACACACACAAAAAACCCACCCACACAGTTTAAATAGTGCATCTGTCCAGGAGTGAGTGTGAGATGGGAGAAGCGAATCTGCTGTTCCCACTACAGTACTGCTGTTCCCACTACAGTACAAAGTCCCCCTGTGCCTCTCATACTGTAAGCGTCTTGCCCTGCTGAGTGAGATTCTACTGTGCCTGTACTGTTTAAAGATATAGTATTCTTCATACTGTATAACATGACCCCTAAACGCAAGGCACCTACTTCATCTGGTGCTCAACCGAAGAAACAGCGATCTGTTCCAACGCTGGAGGAAAAACTGGCTGTGTTGGACTTACTGAGAGACGGTATGTCCATCGCGAACGTGGCGAGTAAATACGGCCGCAACGAATCTAGCATCCGTGCCATCCAGATTCGAGAGAGAAATTTGTCAAGCCGTGGCATCAAGTGCTCCAGTGATGAGCAAAGTGCGTGATAAGACTTTAGTGAAGACTGAAAAGGCATTAAACTTATGGCTGGAAGACATGAACCGTAAACATGTGCCTATCAATGGCAACATGTTGCGAGAAAAGGCTCTTAGCATCTATGTGCTGTTCAAACCTCCTGCCGAAGAGGGACAGCCTTCTGATAAGAAGGAATTCAAAGCCAGCCAAGGTTGGCTTAACAGTTTTAGGAACCGCTTCAACCTCAAAAATGTGCAGACTACTGGTGAAGCTGCATCTGCCAATGAGGAGGCAGCAAAAGCCTACCCAGAACAATTAAAGAAAATCATAGAGGAAAGGGGCTATCTTCCAGAACAAGTTTTTAATGCTGACGAGACTGGGCTCTTCTGGAAAAAAATGCCCACCCGCACTTACATTTCGAAATCAGAAAGACAAGCCCCTGGCTTCAAAGCAGCTAAAGACCGTGTGACTGTGTTGCTTTGTGGCAATGCGGCTGGGCATTTAATAAAGCCGGGCTTGCTCTACAGGGCTGCAAATCCCCGTGCCCTAAAAGGCAAGAACAAAAATCTCCTGCCTGTGTTCTGGCAATCAAATAAAAAAGCTTGGGTGACGGCAGCATTATTTCTGGATTGGTTCCACAAGTGTTCCATTCTGGAGGTCAAGCAGTACCTTGAAGAGAAAGGACTTGACTTTAAAGTGTTCCTGATTGTAGACAATGCTCCTGGCCACCCTGTGGCACTCCGGTTTGCACATAACGACGTTGAAGTCGTCTTTCTCCCCCCTCCAATATCACCTCCATCCTCTCGACCAAGGCATCATTAGCTGTTTCAAGGCCACGTACACGAGGCTTACATTCTCACGGATCCTTACGCTATGGATACTGATCCCAATGTTAATGTGATGGAGTGCTGGAAGTCCTTCAACACTGATGATTGCATCACTTATATTAAACAGGCAATGGATGCAATCAAGCCTGAAATAGTCAATGCATGTTGGCAAAACCTATGGGAAGACTGTGTGAATGATTTTAAGGGTTTCCAGACCATTGACAAAGAAGTGCAACTCATTGTTCAGGTGGCCAGGCAAGTGGGTGGTGATGGCTTCGTCAACATCCTCAAGAAAGAAATTAAGGAATTAATTGAGGGCCATAGAGAAACACTGACTAACGAAGAGTTAGAGGAACTGATAAAATCATCTACAGAAGATGAAGATGACAAAGAACAGGAAGAGCCAGCAACTTGGAATCTTTATAAATTTTCTGAAGTGTTCCAAGCAGCGAAACACTTGAATGATTTAATTTCTGAATATGATCCTTCTACGGAACGAAGCCTCAAAAATCACACGTAGCATTATGGATGATTTGAGACCGTACCAAGAAATGTTTGAGGAGCTCAAGAGACAACAGCGACAGTTGCCAATCACCATGTTTTTAAAGAAAAAACAACCAGCAGCAGCAGAGCCTACACAATTAACTTCTCGAGCTGAACCAGAGCCAACCACTTCGTCTACGACTCACTCTCTGTCACCCAAGCCTGGCCCATCGTCTCCTGGAGCGACATCAGCCCCTGACGACTCAATAATAGTGTTGTCAGGGGAAAAGGAAGACTAATCATTGAGTGTGTACAGTACAAGACTAGCAAGAATATCCAGGATGACTGGTGACTGTTCAGGTTTACAGTACTGTACTGTTTTCATTTTTTATTCTTTCATTCTTCAGTCTCTCTTATGTTATTAAAAATACTTTAAAATTATATTTTGCATATGTAGTCTATTATATACCGTACATTGCTGTATACAATACATAGTACTGTACAGGGGTGTATACACAAAATTGTACTTTATGGGTGATTTAAGGGATTTTCAAGGGTCATTTTGACTATACACGGTTTTTGCTTTACGCGCTGACTGCGGAACGTAACCCCAGCGTAAGATGAGACCGACCTGTATTTGTTATGTCCCTTTAAATAATGGACTGGAATCTATTTGGTGTTAGCATAGCAGTTCTTCTTTATTTCAAGATAGCAGACACCAAGTGTAAAGATCTAGACTAGCAGTTCTCAAACTGTGGGTCGGGACCTGAAAGCGTATCACAACACTGTTTTAATGGGGCTTGCTGGAGCCCGGGGCCAAAACTGAAGCACGAGCCCCACCGCCCAGGGCTGTGGCCTGAGGGCTTCAGCAGCCCTGGGCGTCAGGGCTTGAGTTATAGGCCCCAGGCTCAGGGTTGAAGTCCACAGGCTTCAGCTTTGCCCTCTCCCCTCCCCGCTGCCCAGGATGGTGGGGCTCGGGCTTTGGCCCTCCAACCCGGAGTGGCGGGGCTCAGGCAGGCTCAAGCTTCAGTCCCCCATCCTGGGGTCGTGTAGTAATTTTTGTTATCAGAACGGGGTCGCGGTGCGATGAAGTTTGAGAACCCCTGATCTAGACAGAAAGTTATCTCCTACCTTACCTTCCATACCTTCCAATGTCAAAAATGTGTAACATAGTATCAGGAGAATCAGGTAATTAGCATGAGGGGCACTCTAGTCCCTTATCTTTGATGAACACAATGTTTAAAAAGATACTCTTAGGACAAAATGGTTAGCCAATGATTTCTTTTGAGAGAGGATAGCATTGAAGCACGGATTCATTCCTTGCAGTGCTGGACTTGACCTGAAGGCTAGTCTGAAGAGATGACCTAATGTACTTCCAGCACTTTTTTGGGACCCTGCCTTTAACCACCCCACTCAGTCCAAGTGTGTAAAATCTTCACAAAATGTTACAGCTTCCACTAAAGGGGAGCAGGGCCACAATGTGCTGTCACTAAGTAATACCCTTAACATTATGTGGCATGCTTGAATGAGAATATAACAATGTAAAAATACTTTTGTAACATCATAAATGTATAAATGGCATCTTTTTAAAATGCAGTATTAAAAAGAAAAAGATAATAAGCTTTAAAACTATCACAACAGCACCTAAATATATTTCCTCCCAGATTTCAATTATGCTAGCAAATTAAAAAACTATACCTTTTACCACAGCCAATTAGAGTGACTTTTCTAGGAGTAGTTCATAGTTTTCCAGGTTCAGCTTTCTGAACAATATTAGTACTTCTTCCTCAAAAGGCATTTGCATCACAAGAGAGTAAGTGAATACAGTACAAGAGACAGAACTTCAAAGCAGGATCCTTTTTCAAAGGGGCTTCTGGAGGATGTTTTATATTTGGAGTACTTAAATTTTCTGGCAAGTAGTCCCAGTTAATATTAGGTAACAACAGTGGATTTTTTTCCCACTGAACCTAGGAGGGATGGCAGATTCTATTTTAGTAAAAGCTTTGAAGATAAAGAGCTGGCAGCAGCACAATTAAAGCACGGGACTGGAGGAGCCAAAGCCACAGCTCTTAATGGTTATTTTCAAATTACTCGAAGCACGGAAGGATGTTGAAGGAGACTTTTTGAACAAGTGCATGTCATAAACCTGTCTGTAAAACATAAGACTAAAGTCAAACCTGCTTGACAGATCTGCAACATGTGTGTATATTTCATTAAATGCCTATTCTCAACATGTGAAAGGTTTTATAAAAACATTACAGTACACCTACATAACATCATCATCTCACTTAGGAGGGGAAAAAAGGGAGATCAGCCTAACTTTTATAGTCTGTAACTCTGATCCTTTCCACCATTATAAAGAAGATAATTATTTTCAAACTCCTTCCAATGAATTGTACACATTAATTTAATGAAAAGGTCACTTTAAAGTTGAAAGTTTGATTACCTCTGTTTTTAACAACAACATAACTTTTACAAAGGCTCCAGAGCAGTAGCATTCTCTCATCAAATTCATATTTCTACATTTTATTTTTACCTATAATTTCACTCACACACACATACACACGGCAGGGGAAGGATTTTATTTTTAACTTTTTCTCCTCTATCTCCCCTAGGTTGCACCATTTCCTAGATGCAGGCCATTGAGAAGGATTCTGTTTTCCAAGGATCAGGAGCTGACAATCCTAAAGGTCGCCAGCAGCAGCTGCACTGGCATCCTCTTCCAAGAGAAGGACCCAGACCATGTAAAAGCCAAAAAAACACTGCAGAAAGGAAGCATGCTGCCTCTACCTCAGTTATCCCCATCCAGTTCATGTGCAGAGAAGATTAGAAGGGAGGATTCTAGAAGAGCACCAGACAGCAGGGGAAACAATTAAGCAAAGGAGTGGCTGACTGGGATCTCTGCAAGGCCACAGAAGGGAAAGAAAACTGCTCAGCAGTGGAGAAAGTAAAGTGCAATCGGGAAGCTAAGAAAAAAAATGTGCGCGTTTCTCTGGCTCCATGTTGAATCAGTCTCTCTCCCCATGAGTAGTATACCTTTCCCATCTTAATAAGCTCCCACTCAGCTGCTCCTCTGCTCAAGAACTTCCTCATCTGGCCCCACTGAACTTTTAGTATTATCCCCTCTAGTTCTTTTGCCATCCATAGTTCCTCTTTAAAACATACCTCTGCAAAATAGCAAATAGCAAAATGTTCAGAACAAAAGCGTCTGACTTAAAAGGGCACTTTCAAGGATGAAAGACTCAAAATTTGATAATCTCCCTGTTTTAGCTATTTCTATAGTAGTCAGGTCTGTAGTTTATAAGTACTGAGGATGTAAAAACAGATTTCAGTCTTAGCCTTCCCAGTTTAATTCTGAATGGGGGGAAGGGAGGGAGCAGGAACGTTCTGAAAAATCTTTTAGGATTTCAAATACAAGTAATTTGGGATCTAACACATTTTAAAAAAAATCATTTCAAACATCACATTCCTGTTTCAATCATTCTATAAAACATACTGTATTTACCTGGTGGGGGAATCAGAGGAGGAGCGGTACTGACAGTTGGAGGGGGTGGGAGGAAAGGAGGTGGTGGAAGGTGGGTAGGCGGAGCTCCCGGAGGGAAAAATGGAGGTGGCTTGGTAAAACTGTCTACATCAGCACTGGATCTTTCTGAAAGAACCTGTAAGATATGAAACCTACAGTTACAATTGTTATGTAGAGATGGGTTGGAAAATATAATTTTCTTCTCTTTCTAGTTCTTTCCATTCATACAAAATATGTTCTTAAATAGATATGTAAGGAATACACATTAAAAAAAAAAAAGCTTTTTATGAACCAAACTAAATATTAAAAACAAAACAAGAACATTTTGAATTCCTAGATTAAAAAAACTACATGAAGCTGGAGTTAGGGTTGAGGCTACATATTAGTAATTTAAGAGTAAAAAATTTTACAAGAAAATTGTAATTATTACAGTCAGGTAATTCAGACTTAGGATTTCTTTTAAATTTAACCTGAACATGCGAAAGCATAATAATACAGCTAGAGCACCCAAAAACTTTAATTCTGCCATATAGTGATGCCATGGAGGGAAAAATTGGACTAAAAACCCTGATTACCTTCAAAAATCAAATTTAATTTAATTTGGGACCACAAACATTAAAATTTCTTATTACATAGTGTGTGCTAGTGGAACAGTGACATAGAAATTCATTAAAATGTCTCCCTTCATTACAAGCCATGTATGCCTTAAGTCAGATTTTTATTTCTTAAATTGCATATTAAGAAAACTCTCCTCACTTCTTTTTAACATCAGTGTCATTTGGGGGGCAGGCATGCGTGACAGATGACTATTTTCAATATAACATCCATCCTGGCCATAAAATTGACATTTATGTTTATAATATATGTGTGTGTTTACAGAGACACACACGCGCACGCACACACCACCACCACCCCCATACAGGCCCGATTAAGTCAATGTAGCTGCCTGGGGTGTAAGTCAGCAAAGAAGTTGGACCACTGCTGCTTTTTACTAAAAAGTACATTAAAATGTTCTCTTTTGATCATCATCAATTTGGATTTCACAGAGAAAAAAGTTTCTTGGCGTTAAATACAACATATTAATTTTAAATGATATTTGATCCTTTTCCTTGGTTGTTCATATTATCATCATTCATCCATGCAGTTTAGAATTATTTATTCAGACAATTAGGTGAAAGAAAAAAAGCCCCTCTTTGGTCAGTGACACAACATGTGAAAATCTGCAATACGAAACCTGTATGTTGCTATTTTCATTGGCACGCCGCCTTCCTTCCACTCTGCTGATAGTGATGGTCTGTCCAATCACATCTATTGTACCGGACAATCTCCTGCAACACAGGACAAAACGGAATAACCAAAAAGTACTAAGGGACTTTTACAAAGCTTAGAACAAGCAAATTAAACAGCAAAGGCAAATAATATATGAATCAATTAAAGTCCATAAGCTCCTTTCTCTGTACAAAAGCTATTTACAAGTCACATAAGGTTTCTGCAGAATGCTAGATCCTAAAAACCTTTCATTTATTGAATCTTATAACATCAGCTTTCTTGTTTCTTTAGAATTAAGGAAAGGAGTAGTACAGCCTTCTCAAGAAGAAAGGGTAAATGTTTCCACATTCCACTCCCACTTCCCTACAGTAAACAGCGATATGTTTCTGCCTATGTTAAAAGAAAAAGATCGGCAACATTGGAATTAAAGAGTACTGGTAACATGTAACAAGAAAAGCGTATTCTCAGAGAAATTCTATAAAAATTAGCAAATGCAATTAAAAAAAAAGTGTTACAGGAAACTTAGACTTGAGGCTGCAGAAACTATTCCTGTAATGGTCCATGGAAGATGGAGAGAATGACAAGGTAAATAATAAGGCACTGATAAAAACGGTTAGCATACTGTGCATACTGTAGATATTGCAGCACATATTACATGAAATCACCCATTATCCCTGGGCTTCTGCAACATCTAGACATAGCAACATACCATTTAGTGGGTAACATCAAATGGAATAGGGTACTAGAAGCCAAGAGACCTGGATTCTGTTCTTGGGTTGATAGGTCTGCCTGAAACTCAGAAGCCACTTAGACCATGCCACTTATCCTTTGGTACCTGTTTCCCAAAATGTAGAAATGTAATATGCAAGGAGCTGCCTAACTGCTCTAAAAACAAAGTCGAGGCAAACACTTAACTCCTTCCTGGGTTTGCCTTTACTAACAAAGAAATTAATAGTAGGATAAAGCTGAACTCAAGCCTCTCGACAGACTTTGTTTTAATTTTTGTTTTTGGCAGACACTGACCCCCAGTGCGTCTCAACCTTTTTTCACCCAGGATCCAAAATCCATCTGTAGTTTATTGCCCAAATGACAAATATTTATGATTCTAAGGACTGATTCAGAGTATAAACCCATAACTAGTTTTGAGTGCAGGTAGGTGGGGGGACTGGTGTAAGTACTTCTCCCTTTCCTGCCTCCACAACAGTCAGGTCCAACAGCACTAGTAAGCAGCTGTGGAACCAATTACACAGTTTCTTGAAGTGGTGCTGCCCCCAGAGTTGAAATGAAGGCAGAGGTGTGGAGTGAAATGGCAGTTTCAGTAGAAAGAGTAGTAGAAGGGAGCAGAGTTTCTGCTACCATCTTCATTTGTTCCTGCTGGGCCTAGTGTCCAAGGGATTTTGCTGTTTCCACCCA
Source organism: Trachemys scripta elegans (assembly GCF_013100865.1). NCBI lineage: Eukaryota > Metazoa > Chordata > Testudines > Emydidae > Trachemys > Trachemys scripta. The sequence continues at coordinate 89,314,074 of NC_048302.1, forward strand.
TTTCAACCTGAGAGGTGCAACCTAGTGGTCACCTCCTCATGAATAAGGCTACGTTTTAGTCACGGGTATTTTTAGTAAAAGTCACGGACAGGTCATGAGCAGTAAACAAAAATTCATGGCCCGTAACCTGTCCATCACTTTTATTATATACCCCTAACTAAAACTCGGTGGGGGGCAGCCCTGGGGGCACCATGGGTACTTGGTGGGGGGTGGGGGTCGCAGCCCAGGGGGCGCCGCAGGGGCTGGGGGAGGGGGTTGGCGGGACTGGGGCAGATTCCCTACCCGGCAATTGGGAAGTGGCGACCTCCAGCTGCTAGCTCCACCTGCTGCTTCCGTTCTGACCCAAGCTCTGGGTTCTGCAGCTCCCATTGGCTGGGAACCACAGCCAATGGGAGCTGCGTAGGCGGTGCCTGCAGGCGGACGCAGCACGTGGAGCTAGGAGCTGAGTTCCTGTCACCCTTCCGGGTAGGACCATCCCCCCAGGTAAGCACTGCCCCACACCCCAATCCTCAGGCCTGATCCCCCCGAACTCCTGTTGCTGGGGGATGGGGGCCCAAAACTGCCCCAGCAGCAGCTGGTGCGACTGGCCCAGGGGCTGGCCGAGCTGCTCAGATGGCTCCTGAGCCAGCGGCATAGACCACTGAAGAAATCACGGAAAGGCACATAATCCGTGACCTCTGTGACAAACACAAAGCCTTACTCATGAACCACCAGAGGGTCTTGACCCAAGTTCTACTCTACATCCACTCAGAGATTTTCTGCATTTTTTTGTCACTTTATATTACTGACGATCTCTCACCACCACAACCATCATCCTTTTTGTCATAGAGGAATGGATCACAATCACATAGAGATTTGAGATAGAGATGAGACAATACATTTCAGAATTCCACTGATTGACAAATTTTCCAAGTACCTTAAATATCAACACAAAGGTCATGTACAGTAGCTTTGTTTGAAAAACCATTCATTTAAGAATTTTTTTTAACACAACATAATAGAACAAAGAGACATGGTTGTTAAAGAATCTGTGGTATTTGTGTTAGAGCAGAAGGTCTTAATCTTGGTACCTTAAGCAAATTCTAGCTCCAATAACTGCACCCTGCCTACCCAATTCCTCCTGAAATTTCACTTGGCTAATCCAGTCCCTTCCAGTTCTAAGCTGTCATATACCATTGCTCTGTGCCAGTGAACAGTTTCCACATGTCACCACTTCAAGTGCAGTTTAAATGTCGTACATATATCCCCTAACTACTTAACAATGCTTTGAGAGATTCAGTGTTTATAATGCTCTTTGAAATCCTAATATGAAATTCACCATATAAGTGCAAATTATTAATAAAACATACAAGTTATGCTAGCAAAGAGACTTTTCTTCACTGTCTCATGAAGTTAACTAATCCACTTTCAGCATCATACTAATACTCCCCTACCTCTGTACTCTTTCCTCAGATGTGTTTCACTACATGCTTTCAAATCTGAGATGTTTTAAAATGTTCTCATAAGATATACTGCTCTGATAATGGAGAGAGAATGGCCCTTCACGAAACCTGGACTACTCATTTTCACTGAGCTTCAAATAATTCCCAAAGGTCTGCATTTTGGAGAGGACTTCTAAAACTAAAGGATACTAGTTCTGAGATAGAAGAAAGACAAGGTCTTCTAAATATACATTTAAAAGAGGCAAACACAGACTAAACAGAATATAGCAATTCCAGTCCCTTAGAGATGTTGACACATATTTTTCATTTTAGAAGCAGGAGTCCAAAAAGTCTGAGTTCCCATTTTTCTTGTCATCCCCACTGTGGCAGGGGCCTAGTCTCGCTCTCTCCCTTTATGAAGTGATACAGCTGTGAAACAGTTTGAGAATTTTAACATTTTGTCTTTCAATATGTTGCTCTTATTTTACTCCAACTTAATTTTTTTGCATGTATTTTGTGAATTGGAAACAGGAAGTAGACAATGCTGCCTCATTTCTCTGGTTTATTCTCTTTAGTATCAGAATCTTTAAATGACAGCAATAAGGAAAGAAAGTGTATCACAAGGTATCAAATCATGGAGACTGAATGCAAGTCTATACTATATACAGACAATTCTCTTTTACTAGTTAAAGACCCAGCTAGTAGTAAACCAGACAAGTAACAGAACACTGCAGTACTTAGAATAATATCAGGATGTAAAGCCAATTGGGTTCAAATGGAAACTCTTCTACCTTTTACATTCTGCCATCCTTCTGTTTTTAAGAACTAGTAATTTATATGGGGTCACAAAAAGCATGAATTATTTAAGAGTGACATTAAACAGAGCTTTAGAGCATATTGAGAGAAAAACAGGAATAATTAAAAAATCAACACTATTAGACAGAGGACTTTTGGAGACAGAGTCATAGATTCTAAGGCCTGAAGGGAGCATTGTGATAACTGACTCTGCCCTTCTGCATAACAGGCCACAGGACTTCCTTTAATTAATTCCTGTTTGAACTACAGCATATCTCTTAGAAAAACATCCAATCTTAATTTTAAAATTGCCAATGCACCAAAAAACTTAGTAAATTGTTCCAACAATTAACTGCCCTCATTGTTAGAAATGTGCATCTTATTTCAAGCATGAATTTGTCAAGCTTCAACTTCCAGCCACTTTGTCTGCTAGATACCTTTGTCTGCCAGATTGAAGAGCCCTCTTCCATCAAATTTCCGCTCCCCACATAGCTACTTATAGACTGTCTCTTATAAAAGTCTCTTTAGGTCTACTCAGCTTCACAATTCACAACTACTTTGGCCCCAAGCTACTACTACTAACCAGCCGGAAAATTAACTTTTGGAACTAAAAAAGTTTTTTTTTTTTAGTTTTATATGGCAGAAAAAGCAAAGATTGAAACTGAAGAAACTATATGCTTCCATGAGGAAAGCAGACATTCATCTACCATAAAGCTAAGCTTATCGGTCTTACACAAATTCATTAAATCAAATGGATGAGAACTTATCACCACAGGTGAAAATCAAACATTACTTACATACAGTAAACTGCAAGATTATGTCATAAAGCTGCCAGTCTACATAATAAAACATATCAACAGAATATGAATGTTTTTAGTGACATTAGTCAATACAGATACAAGAGATCGAAACATTTTGGAAACAAGTGGGTTGAAGGTAGGGTGAAAAGAAAAGAATGGGGGACCTAGCTATTTGGGTCTGAAATTGCAGGCAACACAGAAACTACACCTCATACACAGAAGTTATTTGCTGATTTTCTAAGCCAAAAACCCAAACAATATATCACACCAGTGTTTCTAAAAGGAGGTGAAGGCAAAATATAACTGGTGAATGCTATATGAATAAAAAAAATAGTGTATATATAGTGCTTAGACAAAAATAGAGGTCTATTTGTGTTGTGTGTATATATGTGCATATAAGGAAGAAAGGAAGTGGAGGGGAGAGGGAGAGTAATATCTACCAGTATTTACAATTAAAATACATAATCTGATGAAAAGTCTTAGATTACCAACCCTTAAATCCAAAGAATGAAAAACTGGATAATCAGCTCAAAAAAATCAGAGTTAAATAGGTTCGGATTATTTAAAGCATGCTCCTCGATTTTACAATTAAGTCACCTACACGCTAAAAGCAAATTTGGGAGGCAGAGTTTGGAAACAGACTGGCCCAGTTAGAAGTCAGTCTGCGTTCAGAGACTATGCTGAAACTCACACAATTAAAATCTTTACATGTTATACAAGACCCCCTCGTGAAAGCACAAGACAGGTCCATGAGATAGCAGTGACGTTGAATATCTGGCAAGGCGAGCGCTGGCAATTATCACCACATTCTAGGAACGTCAATGCATAGGGTGGGGTCAATGCATAGGCTGGGATAGCATTCTGACAAAAATAAATGAACCAGAGAGTGGATCTCCAGATCACATACTTTACACATACAACCACTGTCCAAAACAACATAGTGTAGATTTCCAGATACTGGAAGAGGGATATGAAGGCTCATGGACCTTGTTTTCCTTATCTCAGATTGTTCACTTTCTTCTCCCCTTCTCCATTCAGTAAACTTTGTCTGTTTTGTGTAGGAGGGAGGTACACATGTAACTACAGTAACTCCTCGCTTAACATTGTAGTTATGTTCCTGAAAAATGCGACTTTTAAGCGAAACGATGTTAAGCTAATCCAATTTCCCCATAAGAATTAATGTAAATAGGAGGGGGTCAGGTTCCAGGGAAATTTTTTTCACCAGACAAAAAACTATATATTATACAGATATACACACAGCATATGTTTTAAACAAACAGTTTAATATGCTTCACACCTATGATGACTGTGAAGCTTGGTCGAGGTGGTGAAGTTAGGGGGTGGAAGAGGAAAGGATATTTCTCAGGGAATGCCTTGCTGCTAAATGATGAACTAGCACTTGGCTGAGCCCTCAAGGGTTAACACATTGTTGTTAATGTAGCCTCTCACACAAGGCAACACGAACACGTGGGAGGGGAGACAGCATAGCAGACAAAGACAGATACACACCTGGTGTGTGGGGGAGAGAGAGATGCACACTGCCCCTTTAAGTAAGCTGACCCACTCTTAAGTGCATTGTCTTTTTAAGTGGATTAGGAAGTTGAGACAGCAGATGCTGCCCCAAGCTCTCTCTGTTTCTCTCCATCTGTGTCCCCTCCCTGCTCTATATGGAGAAGGGGTAAGCAGGATGCAGGAGCAGGGGGGAGAGGGACACCCTGATATTAGCCCCCCCCTCCCCGCACAGCAAGCAGAAGTCTCTGGGAGCAACTCCAAGGCAGAGGGCAGGAGCAGCACGTGGCAGTGGGGGGAGGGACAGCTGAACTGCCGGCAATTGATAGCCTGCTGGGCGGCTGCAGCACAGGGAACTTAGGGGAGTGGGGGGGCTGCCAGTCCACCCTGGTTACAAGCCCCCACCAGCTAGCTGCAACGGGCTGCTCTTCCTGCAAGCAGTGGACAAAGTAGGCAGCTGCCAAATGACGACGTTAGAAGGGAGCATGGCACAACTTTAAACAAGCATGTTCCCTAACTGATCAGCAACGTAACAACAAAACAACGTTAACTGGGATGACTTTAAGTGAGGAGTTACAATAATATATTGGAAGCTGCAAGAAGTGTTACTTGACAGAATTTTTTAACACAAATTGAACAGTTCAAAATCATAGATTCATAGATTCTAGGACTGGAAGGGACCTCGAGAGGTCATCGAGTCCAGTCCCCTGCCCGCATGGCAGGACCAAATACCGTCTAGACCATCCCTGATAGACATTTATCCTTCCTTTTTAAAACATACTTTGTATTTGTTGTCTACTTCCTGAAAAACAAACAGTGAAAAAGTTCTCTCCTAAGTTACTTACCTTATAGTAACTGGGATTCTTTGAGATATGTTATCTATGTGGATTCTACTCCGGGTGAGCATATTCCCCATGCATGCAAGAGTGGATCATTTTTGGCCAGCAATGTCTGTTGGAGCCATGCGTGCGCTCTAGGTGCCCTCTGTTACAAGCCTGGATGAATATATTTTTTCCAATGAGGGAGCTACTCTGTCTAGTGTCCTAGAGCACACTCAAATCCCATCCACAATCTGAACAGGAGAGCTCATCAGTATTGTGCTGGTATCTGTAGTCGGTACCAAGGCAGATGCACCTCTAACCACAGATGAGTCCTGCAAGGGTGACTCCAGTTATGGGGTCACCGTGAGATCATTTGGTACTGACAATCTGGGCTAGAAACATCTGCACCATGGAGGTCAATATCAGAGTCATGGGCATCGAGGTTATCAGTACCAAGTGTACTGTGCTGACATTGGTACCAAGTCAGTAGTACTGGGAGGAGTATGAACCTTGGATTCAAGATGGTACCACAGATTCTTAGTGACCAGCCAACATACTTGGATCCATCAGACTTGGATCTAGCCTGTGAACTCTTTTCTAGTGAAGGGCAAGAGCCAATAAAGAGGCATGATGGGCCTTTTGCCTCATTTTACTAAGCACCAGAGAAGTGACCTATGCCTACACTTGTCCTTGCAGTGATGCTCCTTCCTATCCCTTTCTGATGACTGGGTAGAGGAAGTCTTGTCTGCTCTTCAATACTCAGTAGTCAAAGAGTTCAAGCTCTTCAATTGAAAAATGAGCCCAGGAGCTCAAAGCAGAGCCACTGCTCACAGGAGCACTAGCTGAAAGTTCAGGCTTCAAGGGTTCCTTTTCTCAGACTTTGAAGAAGCTCTTCATTGAGCACTCCAGCAGAAAGAGCCCAAGGCAGGCCTCGCTTGCTTTCTGTGTCCTCTTGGAGAAGGAGCACCAGATTAAGCTTGTCAGAGACATGCCCCTTGCCAAGGCACAAGAGGCACCTAGAGTGCGCCCATCACTGAGCAGGAGAGCAACCTCACAAAGAGGGACAAATTTTAAAACCTGGAGACTTTAATTCAGTTATAGTGTCTTGAGTTCCAGTACTGGGGATATGTCCTAATCTACTAGGAAAGAGTTTGGTTTTGTTTTTTTGCCAATGGGCATAAATAAAACTAAACTACTACTAACTAGCCTAATGAGACCAAGATGTAAGTGTACGCTAAAAGGGTTCCGTCTTGCTGCCATGGGCAGTAAGAAGGAATTGAAGGACAATTTTGCTTGCTCCACCCTTTATGCCCCAAAGGCACGTAGGGTGCAGGCACTGCCCCAAAGGATCCTGCGTGCCAGAAAGAATCTAGTCTTGCAGACACGGGGCACATGCACACCAGAAGTATTATCTACATGGACAGTCACCTTCAGCCCCCAACTAAAACTTCTCCAGCGCAACATCAAGGATCTACAACCTATCTTGAAGGATGATCCCTCACTCGACAGGCCAGTCCTCGCTTACAGACAGCCCCCCCAACCTGAAGCAAATACTCACCAGCAACCACACAACAAAAACACTAACCCAAGAACCTATCCTTGCAACAAAAGCTGTTGCCAACTCTGTCCACATATCTATTCAGGGGACACCATCATAGGACCTAATCACATCAGCCACACTACCAGAGGCTCATTCACCTGCACATCTACCAATGTGATATATACCATCATGTGCCAGGAATGTCCCTCTGCCATGCACATTGGCCAAACCGGACACTCTTTACGCAAAAGAGTAAATGGACACAAATCAGACATCAAGAATTATAACATTCAAAAACCAGTCGGAGAACACTTCAACCTCCCTGGTCACTCAATTACAGACCTCAAAGTTGCAATACTTCAACAACAACAACAAAGACTCCAGTGAGAAATTGCAGAATTGGAATTAATTTGCAAACTGGACACCATTAAATTAGGTTTGAATAAAGACTGGGATTGGATGGGTCATTACACAAAGTAAAAACTATTTCCCCATGCTAATTTTTCCCCGTTTCTTCACACCTTCTTGTTAACTGTTGGAAATGGGCCATTCTGATTATCACTATAAAAGTTTTTTTCCCCTCCTGCTGATAATAGCCCACCTTAATTGATTACTCTCGTTATAGTTGGTATGGCAACATCCATTTTTTCATGTTCTCTGTGTATATATATCTTCCGACTGTATTTTCCACTGCATGCATCCGATGAAGTGGGTTTTAGCCCAAGAAAGCTTTTGCTCAAATAAATTTGTTAGTCTCTAAGGTGCCACAAGTATTCCTCGTTCTTTTTGCTGATACAGACCAACACGGCTACCACTCTGAAACTTGAAAAAGAATGATGTTCCAGCAATAAACAGTGAATGGCTCCATTTTAAGCAGAGAATGGTTAGTTATAAACCATTCAAATTACACTATCCCTATTCTCCAAGGAAATCTAGTTCAAAGAGTGACTCTCTTATATGGCATGCTGAACTTGTTTAGGTTTTAAGAAAAAATAGAAATGCAACTCTTAAGAAATTTCAAGCTGCTATAAACCGCTTAACCTTCGCCAGAAATAAGACTATGAACAATGAAGTGTGGTTTAACAGAAACTCAAACTTTTTCCAAATGTATAAACTAATAAAATCTGAAAGATACCAATTATTGACTAGGCTACTCAATACCAACTGTACATTTATATTTTGCTCTTCATCTTCATAGTGGTTTAGAAACCATTAACTAATAAAATAATGCTTTTCTTTGTTTCTTCTTATCCTACCTCCATAAGTACATTTTGTTACCCTGTATCTCCTTACAAGGACCAGGGATTTGTTGAGACAGTTTTACTTGCTGTTAATTGTTGGGCACAAGTAAGCAAACAAATGTAACAAAGTAATCCAGGTTCAATTCTGTACAACATTTATTGAACAGACATACTTCAAATCTAGTTGATATTTCACCCTTTAATCTTGCAATGTTAATTCAGGGAATTTGAGGTATTTACCTATTTAATTAGGAACAAGCACAGATCAATGTTCTATGGCACTTACAGTGCTTTTTCTCTGAACCATGCAGAACATGACTGTCAAAGTGACAAGTCATTTTTCCCCTAATAGAAATATCCATTAGAAACATAAAATAATAAAATTAACAGAGCAGACAAGGGATAAAACAACATAAGAATACTACCAAAAAAGTAATGGAGAGTTAGTTACACTATATATTACTAAAAATGTGCTATATCACTTACAATCTAGATGCAAGAAATGTCACACTTCAATGTTCAAGTTCATACCTAGACTGTTTGAAACATACCATTTTTATAAATGTTCCACTATGACCTGTGAGAACAGAATAGTCTACAAAGACCTAAAGCTTCTGTGAGCTGGCTGTTAAGCTAGTCTGAAATATATTTCATAAATGATGAATCTGTTCACAATCTAGCTATCAATATGTTCAAAGAGGTTCCCTTCATTGCTTTATATTTGCTGTAAGTAGTGCAGGTGTTTTTTTAATTAATATGATGTGTAAAACATCAGTTTCCCTATTCAATTTTATATTGGTGCCTGACCCAATGCAGAGAGCTGTAAAAGGGTATGATAGGGTGCTGAGTGAGAAGCACTTAATTAACCCCTGCCACTCCAGCCCCAATGAAGGGGAATGGATTGGGGCTGGCTGGATAGCCCTGTGTCTGCCTAGTAACGGGCAGCACCTGCCAGCCTCATTAGCCAGGGCTATAAAGGTTCGGCGGAAGAGGAAGGCCAGGCACAGAGGGAGTTGGGAGCCTTGGTCTGTTGCTGGCCAGGCCTGCACTTGGCAAAGCTGTCTGCCAAACCTATGCATAGGTGGAAAGTGATGGTGGAAAACAACTGTAAATAAAGAACACTGGTGTTGCGTCAAGCTGATGCATCCCTGACTGAAGAGGGCAACAGGGTTCAAAACCAGAGGGGTCCAGGGTGCACATTGTTACAAGGGGCTGCTACAGAACTGAGCAGGAAAGGTAAAACAATAACAGATATAATTTAGCTTTAGGTACACGCCTTCAAAGCAGCTAAGCGCACAATTGCTGGACTATCAACTGAAGGAGCAGTTACCTAGCTGGCTCCATCCAGGCTAGAACTTTTCACTTTCTATCACTGAGATCAAAAGACTGTGACCAGTTAAAAAAGTGCTGCTGGCAGGAAATGAAGACATTTTTGGGGTGAGCTGGTCTTGGGTGCTGTCAGTGGGGGGAAAAATAAGCTGACAGGGGGATGCATTCAGAGACAAAGGGAAAAGGCTACAAGCAGTGTAGGCTGGTTTTCCCAACTCAGAGATAGGGAAATAAGCCAGACCCACCTGAGCTGTGGGTAGAGAGATTAAGCTTAGGCAAGGGAATATATATGCAAGGCCTCTTATTTTATATCTACTGATCTAAGTACTGTGTACCCTTTGGGCAAAATAAATCATGTTTTGTTTTGAAGAAGCTGATTCCATCTCGTTGCAAGCGTACGCTGTCACAGGCTCCTAAAGAGAAACCTTGTGGGGTCATACCCCAGTAGGACCTGCTGCATTAGTTAGATTGATACCCAAGGGATCCTGGTGTGACAGTGGGCAAACTATGGAATTCCACCCTAGAAATGGTAAAGACCAAAGGCCTGACACCTCTAGGTGGTGCTCTCACAAAGACTCCAAAGAACAGACAGAGGTACAGTTAGCCCAGTGACAGAACAAGACTCATCCTGTAATTATCTGTCTCTGTAAAGCTGCTAAAATTTCTAACTAAATACTGTGTTATTTAGACATCTATTAGATGACTTCCATAATGTTCTAGTTCTTTCAGAAGTACATATTGTTATTATTCAATAATCTTTAACCTTCTACATGATTATATTTATACTGCAGTTTCTAAATAAACCTTGTAAGTGAGCTACAAATAGATGAGATATCACTAAAGATATTCAATCAAATGGAAGTCTTCCATTATACTGGAGTATTCATATGATGTACATTCATGATCCCCCCGCCACCAAAATCTATTACCACCTGGCTAAAATTGCTTCTTAGCTTTTTAGTAGCCAATGATAGTTCTGTTTGTATCATTTGAACAACAGTTTCCATGCTGCTGGCTGACCACTATTATTGATTTACATACTAGAGGAAAAACTATTTGGGTAGTAGGGTTTTCTAGCTGATAAGCCATTGAATGGAAGCAATTAATAGGCTCTAAATTCAAACACTAGAGAAAAAAATATTTTTAAAATGAAATGCTTTTCAATTTTTGCTTCACACACATGTATTATGTGGTCAGACCACCATCTGTTTTCAGACTCCCAAATAAGGGGAAATATGTGCTGCAATATCTAGGCACAAGAGTATATCCAGGAAACCACATGGCAGCCCTGACTAGGTAGATTTCCAAAAATCTGTCTAAGGGGGACAATGTCCCACCAATGACACACAAAAAAATAAAAATAAAAAAATAAAAATGGGGAGACGGAGGGGAAAGGCAGGGATTAAAATGTTAAATAAGGATTGTGCCCTAATTTTTTTTGTTTTTCTTACCTTAATTCAGGTGATTCGGCCCTCCCATATCGCTCCTGCCACTTCCCGATGCCTGAACTGGCTTTTCTGGAAGCAGTGCTTGTCTGTGACTGAGAAGAGGTGCTGTTTCTGGTGAGATAAATTTTCTAGGTCTTTCTTTTCTTGTGTGTCTACCTTTTCTGTTCTTTGAGCTCCTCTTCTCTTCCCTACTCCCATTTCCACTGTCATTCTTCCACTCCCTCCACCCAGCATATCAGCTAGCAGGAGTTCTTATGTGAGACAAGAAGCTTTACTAGCAAATTTACAAACAACACTACTGCTGGCACCTCATACTACACTGGGAATTTTTAACAAGTAACATCAGCCTGGGATTGCAGTGCAATCCTACCACCTGAAATAATCTGTACCTAGTTAAAATTCTCTTATTTTAAGGGATAAGAACATCTAAAATAGTTTTCCAAGTTTTTTCATTAACCCACTAATTTGCAATAAAAAAAGTCAGAGTAACCTTCCCTCACATACAAACAGGGTGCAGGGAGGTGGTGGTGGTGGTGAGCTTTGTACCGCTGTTACTGTATTCTACCAAAAATGTTTTAAGTGGAAGCATGCATTGCAAATGATCCAAAACTAAGCTGTTTATAATAATGTATAAATATTTTTCTTTCAAAGTCTCATCTGACCACTTATAAGAAACATTGTTTTTGGCATGGCAACTTATAACTCAGTGTATCCTAAAATAGCAGACATCAAATACTAAAAAAAGTCAGCTTTGCCATTATAAGGACATGCAATTACAATGATTTAAACAAAGTTTATATGTAATTCAGACACACAATATACACACCTATTCTAAACATGTACTGATGGGGAAGGATGGATAGAAATATAAATGCTGGCATGCTGATTTGTGCTCACTGTTGCCATGCAAGGGAACCAGGTTTGATTTCCAATCTCTACTCCCAAAGATATCAAAAGTTGGGGAGTAAACTTGGCTCTTTAAGAAAAGGAGTGCACCTCCAATTGCTCAAGAATAACTCCTCTAATTAATAAACAATGTTTACTGATGTTAGTACCACTGGAAAATCAGAATATGGTAGCTGCAAGCTGAGACTCAAAGATAAGGGATGTGAGGGGAAATGAAAGTAGGCAGGGGAACACTAGGAAAGGGAAGAGGCATGGCATGAAATTTTAATTCCATCTGCAGCATGTCACAGGGATTTTCCTTACAAAGTAACAAATTCAATCTCAATACACACACATACAGTGCTTAAACTAAAGCTGCACACTCATATAATATGCAATCCATATCTATACTACCAACATTTCCCACATATTTTCAGCTGAATGGATATATATTTTAAAAAGTCTAATTTAGTAGCAATTCATTAACACTATCTAAAGTATTTAAAATACCAATGCAATAATGGGCTGCGTTACACAAGGTATCATATCATGGAACAACAATGGTACTCTGCACAGTTCTAAAGCAATCACACCTGGAATACTGTGTTCAGTCTGGGAATCTCATTATCAATAGAGACAAGCTACAGGTAATTCAGATAAGAGAAATAAAAATTGTCAGGGGGCTGGAAGAATATATAAACGAGGAAAGTTTATTTATCCAAGAAACAGTATAACTTTTAAAGGTTGGTGGAGAGACTTGAAAATAACCTATCAACATCTCAACAGTGTAAGCCCCAAGCACAGCGAAGAACTATTTAGTTTAGTACAATGGAGTATAACTCAGAGCAACAGGAGGGGAACATTTTGGCTGAATATCAAGCAAGGATTTCTTTACAGAGAGATGTATTTGCCTGTTAAACAGCCTTTCAAAAATGTGATAGAAGCCCCCTTTTTTGGGATATTTAAAATTACTCCTGACATAGAACTAAAAAATGAATAGCAAAAAACCTTGAATTGGGGAAGAGTGGGACTGGATGATTCAATACATTTCCACTGCCATCATCTGTAACGTCTACGATACTATGATAAAATGCCTTCAGGTTTTTTGAGTTGCCAGCAGAATTGCTCTTCAGGACCATTTGATAACTAGAACAAAGTAGAGTCATGAACTCCAAAGACAGCCAAGTTCATAATCACAAACACAGTAAAGCTTAGAGTTGAAGGGAGAAGGACACAAGTAGTACATATTAAAGCCAGGGAGGTGTGGAACAATACTACAGTAATGAAGTTATTTCCTCCACTTTTAAGAAAAGTATGCTAAATGTCAACCAAGTGCAAGAAAGCAAGAGATACCTTGCAGGGTGGGGACTAGATGCCAGGAGCCCCGAGTTGTTTTTATTCTAGCTTTCCAACTCTAAATTTTGTTTATTTCGAAAAAATGTGTGTGTTAGTGCCAATACTGCAGTGTAGACAAGAGACATTTTGGTGGCTACTTTGGGAGCCAAATTAACTATGTAGAAAATACTATATGAGATACCAACATTGGGATTTTCATTGTTGTCCTGTTGGGTCCTATCACTTTTTCCTGGTCTGTCATCCTACCATTTCTTTTAGGAACATCACAGGAGTCGCATTGCATGCACAAACAGAAATGCTTCACTCGGAACTGGTGAAACTGAGTAAGATCATACTTCCTTTCATATTTTTAACTAGTCAAAAAAAATTTATTTTTACAACAGATCAAAACCTTTAAAAAGAAAAAACCTTACAACAAGTTATGAAATTATGATTGTCCAACTGACCTGTTTGTCGGGATTACTGATTTGAATAGTGGGGGAGGAGATGTAAACTCAGCTTTGGTCAATTGCACTGCCACCTCCTTCTCCATATTTCCAGTTCTGCCCTGCTGTACCTTCAAAATAATGTTTTCCTCATTAGCTCAGCCTCAGAAATTTAACAGTACCATCACTCGATACAACAATACACACTGGAAAGACAGACCACATGATTCACAACTTCAATAATATTAAAACTATTATTCTTGCACAGTTAATAAAATCCCACATTTTACAAGGAAGTATTACTTGCAAGAAATTGTTTTTGACATTAAAAAAGGAAACTAAAGAGCTTCACATTTATCAATGAACATAAAATTTATAACTTTTTAAGGTATATGACCAAGGACAATAAAATCTGGGTTAAATTAGTCTTCCTGCAGACTCTTATTTTGTAAAATAACATTTAGATTTAAAATATCGAAGTTATTTTCAAAGACACTCATCAAGAAAACCAATGGAATGTAAAGTCTTCACATCAAAAACAAACTGCAAAACACAGTGAAAACATTATCCATGTAATGAGACAGTAACTACAGCCTAATTAATTACTTCACTGTTGAAAGTCATACCAAGAATATTCAATTCATGTACGTTAACCATGCAGCTACTGGCATTTACAGTTTAGTAAGAAATATTAGAAATGTAGAAACATTTGTAAAGTACTGCAAGATTTTGTAGGATTTCTCTCTTCTTAAGTACTTCTGATGCAAATACCTATAATACCTATTTTTCCCCACCGATTTTTCAGCTGACAGTGGCACAGTATATAAGCAAAATATCCTAAAGATTTTGTTAGGGAAATATGTGAGCACTATGAAAGAAACAGAAGCAGCAGCGATTCAGTAGTGGAATGGACATGCTAACTGGTGCTGGCAACACACATATAGCACCTCTTCAGAGACTCTCTTTGGAAAAGCAGTAGCAAAAGTAGAATTAGGAGCCAGAAAAAAACCTAAGACTTTTCTAAGTATACTGTATGAGATATGCATTAGCCAATAAGTAGATCAAGAACCAAAATTTTAAATGCAGAATGAGAAACATAACAACAAAAAGTCTTTCCTATGGTTTTTTAAACAATACACACAATTTTCCAGTCCTTAACATCTGTAAAATAATTTCCATTTATTAACAACATTTATTGGATGATTGTTTAGATACCAATATCTCAAAATATTATATGGGAATTTAGCTAAATCATGGTATACTTCCATATAGGCTCTGATCTTGTAACTTTTCACATGACAATGGACTGCAGAGCCTTTGCACGTCCCCAATGCCTTAAACAGAGCTCCATACTGGCACAGTAGTCCAATCTTAGAAGGCAAATAGTCTAACACAAGGATTATGTCTTCCTTTACACATTTATGTACAAAACCTCAGAGATTTTCAGCGCTTAAGTAATTAGTAGTGACAATAAACAATCTTGGATTCTTTAACCTCACAGGATATCAGCTTAAAGAGAAATCATTGTGGAGCTATTTCCGTATAGTAAAGTAATTTTGTATTCAACATTTTGTTGCCATGGTCACACTGGATTTTACACAAATACTTTAACATTAGAAAATTTCTAATCAAACATGCAAAAGAGTGGCATAATTGTTCAAGTTTTCAGCCAGAATATGTATGTTGCTGTAGCTCACCGACCTTCCTTTTAACCAGAAATAAAAAAGCATAATAGCTAGAAAAACTGAATTAATAACGAATTATTACAGACTCTTCAGGTGAAGGATAAAATCCCTAAAGATTTCTACTGGCCCATCGATTCTGAAAAATGTGAAAATACTGCAAGCTTTAATTTTGTTAATTACTTCAGGGCTAGTCTAAACCTACAATATGAAGGCAAATAATATGGCTTTTATAGTTTCAATGGAGAATGAAAAATGTTAACAAAATGATAAAATTAAGCCTGTTCTTCATTACCCTGTTCAGCTTACTCTATTTTCTCATCATAACCAAACGTATGCCCTTTTATGTTTATACCCTTCAAATGATCAGCCATAGAATGCTATTTCAATAACTAAAACCATACATTTACAAAATTGTTTTGTCACATTCTAATTGTAATCGAAGCTCAAATACGAAGTCTGGAGTGGTTATGAACAAACTATATTCAAATAAAAGCTATTATCTTAAGTAATTCATTCATGGTTCCATTATGGGGAAATTAACAAGATTAATATTAAATGACAGATTCTGTACTAACCCAGACAGAAGTTATATTCTTCAAAGAAAAAGTGTCTTTGTCTTCAGACATCTATAGGAGATATGTACATATCCTCCTCTTTACGTGCCTTTTCTGGGAAATTGAAAGACACGCATGGCAAACAATCTGTTGTGTTTAGATGATGAAAATACTTACCTAAACAGTGACAGATCACTAGCTCTTGCCCCCAGGCTTTCTATTAGAGCTTCAAAACTCAATCCTCAGACTCAAGTGAGGCAGCCTCTGAGTCAGACCACTTAAATCTCCCCCTACCAGGGCAAGCAGCAGGTCCAGAAGAGAGTCTGACCTTGTAATGGTTAGCTGCAATGGGAGACCACACTCCTTGCATTTCCTGAACTCTGCCATGATGAACATGGAGGAAAGAAAAGCTACAGAAGCTATTGTAAAGAATATCCTCACTGAGATAGAGAAGAAAACTAGTGGACAATACATCAACGTAGGAGTGAGAAATGGCGCCCCCAAACAAAAAAAACCTACCCTGACTACAATTGCTGTTTCTGTTACTGTAGCATGGAATAGAGAAACAGCAGTGATCTGTTCTGAACTGGTTTTAATGAAGTTCAAGAATGAAATACTTCACACACATTATAACTCAACAACCAAAATAAAATGACTTTAGTATTTCAACTGAATCTACAGACTTACTTATATTAAAAGCAGTTTTAATATAAATTGAATTATTAAAAAGTGACTTAAAAAAAAAAAAAAAGAAAACTGAAGTCAATGCTTCATGCCAGTCTACTGAAAATAAAAACAGGTAGCTAGGCTGTTTTTCTGTTAAAATACTGATATTTTCTTATTGCAGTTTGTCCTCATTTAGACAAATATCAGACGGAAAATAAAGCAGAGTACATCTAACTCACATCAGACAAGAGAAGAACTTAAAAGAAAAGACATCTTCACATTTCGGACTCATCAAGGATGAAGGGTACAAAACAAAGTAAAATAACTAGAAGGCTGTGGAGTAAAATATCACGCCATAATCTCAAAAGCCTCTCCAGAACCTCTGCAGGAATTCTTTAACCTGCATCAACAAATGCACTATAACTAAAAAAATAAAACCACCACATAAAGCAAGTATAGTTTCACTTAGCAGTTGTTAGTGCACTAGGCCATTAACTCACATGCTTGCAGCAGTGATGACAAAAACAATTTTTTTTTTTAATTCAGCAAGTTTGTGAGATACACTGAAAGTCACTGATATAAGATGAGAGCTTAGAAAAATAGCTATGTCCACTTCAATCTTGCCTCTATCACTTGGGAGTGGTATGGGAAGCAATACTCAACAAAAATGAGAGCAACCAAGGAAAGTTTACTAAAATTCACCTTAAAAAGATTGTATCTGCCATCTTGAACCTCTGCACCTGGTGTTACTTCCATAGAATTGTCTTCGGCCTAAGTTAAATAACACATTGCCCATTAAGATACCACACAACTTTGAATTGATGGGCTACATCATGACTAACACATGGTCACAGCCTAGCAGTGCCACTATCCGCACAATGAAACAATAGAGAAAGATTCTGGGTGGCGGGAAAGGAAAGATAAGGTATGAACTTATTAACAATGATATCGTACCAGACAGAAGAGTGTTTCTAACACACAAACAGTGACACAGCACCATAACAGCTTAATGTGGGGGGGGGGGGCTGTTTACATATTATGGAATACCACAAAAAAATTAATTACCATAATTTTATTTGTAGTTGAGGTAACTGGTAAAATTTCAAGTCCCATTCGTATCCTCTTTTGTTTTTCACAGTAAGCTTTCCAGGTATCTTCATTAAACCCATAATTGAAATAATCGGAAAGATCAGCACCTTCAAACAGAAAAGCACAAATTCTAAGAATTAAGCATTATAACTCATCTTTCCTTTTCTATTTCTGCTTTGTTTATAGCAACAGAAAGAAGCAGAAATCAGGGAAAAGTCCCAATGTTAAGAATTATAAATTTCTTACACCAAATAATATGTAACCTTCTACAGTTCAATATATTTGATGTCTATTCTGGTGATGCTATACATTCCAATTTTGCAGAGATCAGGCTTCAAATAATAATCAAAAAGTAATATGCCTCTTACATCTTTGTAAATACATCATTTTCATCTTTAAAGCAATTTACAAAATACTCCAATGAGCAGTTCAGAGGGATGAATGCAAATACTGGACAAATCTGGCTCTGCCATATGTATGGGGAGAGGGGTAAGCAGAAAACAATGAACACATGCAGAGACCCTAAGAGTCAGTCTTCTCCTCAAAGTCTGTGAGTGCCCCCTGCATCAATAAAATATATCAGAGAGTGGCTAGAGCCACGGGGCAACCATTCTATGTAGCTTTTTCTGCTAGTAACATTACTTTCTGCTTTATCTCTGGTAGCACATGCAGGCATGGAGCCAATGGCAACAACCCCAGAGAACTTTGGATTTTCCAGTCATGGATCTCTCAGGATGTCCATGAATTTAGCTGGCATATGCTATGCCCCCTTCTCACTTCCCATCCCTTCCCCACCCGTTGACAGGCGTTTGCAGTGAATACCCTGGAACTCCAGGTAGGTTAATACAGTCTCATCAAAGTAACTCGTCTCCCTTTACAGGTTTTTCAAGTAGGACTGGTTGATTTAGCTCATTAATTGTACAATTAAACATTAGTACAATTGTGTATATTACTTCCATTTGTAGGGCATTACCACTAAATTAATCTGCTATGGGTAAAAAACTATCGAAAGTAATCTATTAAATATACCTATATTTCAACTGATGCGTACATTATTATGCAATAAGAATGTCATGCAGAAATATTACCTGGTTTTCGCCAAGGTTTATCCTCAAAAGAATCTAAATCGACTTCCAGCAGTGGAACACCATTAATACTTCCTGGTGCATCAAGATCCACTCCCTTGACTTTTGCACCTATAAAGAAAAATAACAAAAATCATAAAATCCCTTTTACAGAGATAAGTTAATAAATGCAACACTTTTCATGTGACTTTTCTAAAATTAAAATTTTATTTTTGACAAGTTATTCAGCACTAGAGTGCTAGGCATTTTACAGACAAGTAAGAAGAAAGCATCCTTACTCCAAAGAGCTTGTAATCTAAATGAAATAATTTTCTTTACTATCTTAAACACATTTTATCCTTCCAACTTACCTATAGTGAATTAATAGCAACTACATGGTCTGCAATTAATTTCTATAGACTTTAACTACTGTACATGCTCATAAAACAGTAGTTTTATACATGTGTTTGTTTTATCTGAAATTTCAATTAACATAATTGCTGTTTTGAGGACTGGTTTTAGAGGCATCACAGTTATTTCTTGTTTCCAATAAACTTAAGTGTATGACATGAAAAAAGTCCCTGTGAAACACAAATCCTCCTCTCAGGCAACCCCTGCCCCAAAACCAAAAGGTCAGGGTACAGACCATTTGAAGAGCCACATGCTGAAACCCTTCTACTGCAATCTGACCTGTGCTCTATGCATGCGCTCACAGAGCAGTCTCCAATTATGGCTTCTCTGTGCTCTGCCCTCGCCTTGAAGTGGCACCACACCTTTTCCACTGCACTTAGGACATCACGTGGCCCTTCCACATTCAAGAAGATATCATCCAAAGCTTTACATATAGTAGTATTTTATAACAAAATGCAAGCGTATATTGGATCTTAAATTATATATATATTTCTGCCATGTAATTCGACTCACTAATTTGAGCAGATCAATCGTAATTATTTTGTAGTGCCATAGATATACATGGTACTTTACAGACAGTTAAAAAAAAATTTCTTCTCCAAGCAGTATTCCATCTAAATTAGACATATAGCAAGGGAAGACAACGGTCCAAGTCATGACACCTGTTATGCATCTTGTTAACTCATTATCTAAGTAGTTGTAGCTCATTCATCATTGCTGGAATGCAAACAGAATTTTTACGAGAGAGCTGAGAGAGTGCAATAGTAGAAATCAGCAACAGAGGCTAACCAAGTGTTACCCTTTAAGTGCCTTATGGTACAAATGGTAAATACAAAGGCAAAGTTTCTCCAGGGACTTCTGCTGTACAATTGATAATATACTATATTATTTTAAATTATTTGTATTACCTTAAATGTTAGGATTAAATTATACATAATGCAACTATACAATTTTTACGGCCCTAATTCTGAACACATCAGTAGATCTAAATACAGCATTGGTCCCAAAACTTTTCAGGGTTGTGCCCCCTCTTACCCCCATCCACTCCACTTCCCCCCCACCCCCGCAGGGGCCAAGGCTAAGGGTGGGGCCAGGGCTGGAGCAGAGCTAGGAACGGAGAGGGTCTGGGTGGTGCTCCCTCCCCGCTCCCAATGGGAGCTGGCCCGGGCCACACCCCTCCGTGTTCCCTTAGGGGGGTACACCCCGCAGTTTGGGGGCCTCTGCACTAAAAGCTAATGGGCTAAAATGTTAAAGATTTTATATTTGTCTAATTCACTAACACTGTGCTGAAACTTTATGCAAAAATTGTTATAAAAACAGTATGTGCTACTACTACAGATTAATACATTTGTTACATTTTCTATTAATATAAATGTGTAAATATTTTTTTACCAGATGATCCATAAACTCGACCTCCTGTCTTGATGTTGAGATTCACAGGAGCTGTCCCATAGCTTCAACAAATTAACAAAACTGAATTAGGTAGAGAAAACTGATAAAAATGGTTAGCTATATCCAGAAACAAGAAGAGGACCTAGACTTGATTGTCAGTCTGAATCTCTAGCTCTCCAAACTAACAACACAGAAGTAGAGAGATCAGTCTAGGAGCAAGAGAATGCATCGCTCCAACACTCAATAGCAATTTCTCCAATTAATAAATGGCACTGAAATCTCAATCACAGTTTGGGTGCTGAAAGCATAGTGACCATGACATAGCCTCAAGAATGGACAGGACCAAAAAAAGAAAAAGAAAAGGGCTCACTTAGGGATACAGAGGATGCCAGGGGACTAGGACTGGAGAATACTTTAGATAAAGATTCTCTGTTGTTTCAATATTATCATTTAATCTGTACTGAAGCAGGAAGAGCAAGCATTTATCAAAACTGACTGAAAGGTTACTGTAGTTTCAATAAGTACATACTCTGTGTCTTTTGCTGAAAATGCTATTTTGTACCATCTCAAATACTCCTCAGTAAATTAAACAAATATCTCATACTTTTACACTAACAGAGAACAAAAATTAGGCCAATAGAACTTTCTTCACAGATATCAACAGATTTTGAGCTTCCAGTGCATATATAAACATGCATTAACTATAAACAAGACACTACACTGCTCTAGTAATAGAGTGCTGTCACTTGTAAAGGCCCAGTACTGAACACCAAGGAACAAATTCTACCCCAGGATGTGTGCAAGTGGCTCATCCCCACAGGTAGTATTTGCCCCTAAACATAGTGAGGGCACTTTTATTAGAATCATAGACTTTAAGGTCAGAAGGGACCATTATGATCATCTCGTCTGACCTCCTGCATAACACAGGCTAAAGAATCTCACCCACCCACTCCTGTATTAAACCTGTGTCTGAGCCATTGAAGTCCTCAAATCATGGTTTTAAAGACTTCAAGGTGAAGAGAATCTTCCAGATAATCTTGGTAAGTAAAAGGAAGAGTACAATTTCCTGTTTAACTACCCTGCAACATCTTTCTCATTCCAGTTCTCTTCCTAAATAAAAGAAATTTCCATTGCAATAATGCAAGACTGACAAATAGCACTTTTCTTCTGGTATGACATGCTAGATCAGTATATGACTTTGCTGAGAAAATTTTATAGTTCTCTTACCAATGGCCAAAACTAAATATTATACATGGAGACAATTTAAGCTTGTTAAATAACTTACTGTACTAAAGTTTATTTAAACTAAAACTGAATTAATTTTAAAATCTTTTTCCCGTGCATAAAAGCAGGAGTGGGTGACAAATTCATTGTATAACCTTGTTCTGGAAGGGCTTTTTAGAAAAAATGGTCATTTTATTTAAAATTCCTTGTACTCAGTTTAATAAGCTTTAGTATAATATGCTAATAAACCTATGTACTCAGGGTAAGAGGGGCACTCTGCCCATTAAAAATGTAATCCTAACCTTCCTCCCTATCTTTTTTTTTCCCTTCCAGGTTCTCCTTATCCAAGGGTGACCAGCTCCAGAGCATGCAGTATGCTGTTGAAATGACAATCAATCACAAATATTGATGACAGAGTTGCATTTTTTAATATTGCCCAGTTTTGCAAATTTTGTTATTTTAAGATATGAAATACTTAAAGCTCTGGAATATTGAACACTCTGCAAAACTGAAGAATATACAACATAATTTTAAAGTTAAGACTGTGTACATAAGACTGTTAAGATAGTGTACATAACCCAGTAAATTATGTCTAGAAAATGTACTACTGCAGCACATTCAGCATTAAACACTACTAGCTCTATTCATGTAAATAGTCAACTGGGCTACACATGTGAGAAAGGCAAGTAGAATTTTGCTCAGTATTATCATAGGCATTAGATTAACAGAATTTTATTCTACACATGAACAGCAACCCTAAAGCAGACTTTCCATTCTTTAACGGTGCTTTTCCTTCAGAATCCTTGTAAATACATAATTCACTTGGAAAATTGTATTCCATAATTTTAAGTGAACTTAGTTCACTTTAAAGTTGTTAGGGTAGTAGAAAATGAAAATGAAGTCCTCTATTCACAGGGGAAAAAATAAAGGACAGTGATAATGCAAGTTTTTCTACACAGCCCAACCATGTGCCTGAGCCCTAACTTTGAGGGGCCATCTCTAAGGACTGCCAGTTCAATCCTGAAGTTCACTAAATCCTATATGAACATCACAAAAATGCCAGCTATGATGGTGTTTTAATATGCACCTCATCCACTAGAAACTGGACTGAGAAAAAACATATTTAATGTTCTTTGTGCATAATACTTTCCAGTTTGCAAAGGAAAAGTCAATATATCATAAATATTAACCTAAAATTCTAATTTGGTTATACTGCCACTTAATTAAAACTGTAAGTCTCAGCCACCATATGTTTTTGCAATGCAACTGTTTTTCCAGGTTGGATAAAAAAAAATCAATGATTTTTTAAATAAAATAAATAAATAAAATCAGATTTTTTAAATTTAAATCTGATTTTTTTTATAAAATACTTTTTGAGGAGAAAAACTATCTAAAGATCGTTTTAATTAAGATACATTATGGCTCAAAGATATCTAATCCCTATTCCATAATGATAAATTCTAATTCTATAGTATGAGATAATATATTAATGTAATGTTTAAGAAAAGTTTTATAAATGAGTTCCAATAGTTCAACCCCAATCTTATGGGATTCCAGGGGCTTCTGTATAGATTATTTAGGTTAATCTTTCTATCTACCCAGTGGGACTCAGTGCTCAGTCTAGAACAGGGGTGGGCAAACCTTTTGGGCCAAGGACCACATCTGGGTATAGAAATTGTATGGTGGGCCATAAATGGTCACGAAATTGGGGGTTGGGGCGCGGAAGGGAGTGAGGTGCAAGAGGGTGCTCCAGACTGGGACCGAGGGGTTCGGAGGGTGGGAGGGGGATCAGAGCTCGGGCAGGGAATTGGGGCGCAGGAAGTCAGGGGTGCAAGCTCCAGGCGGCACTTATCTCAAGCAGCTCCCGGAAGCAGTGGCATGTCCTCCCTCCAGCTCCTATGCGGAGGCACAGCCAGGCGGCTCTGCGCACTGCTCCATCTGCAGGCGCTGCCCCTGCAGCTCCCATTGGCCACAGTTGCTGGCCAATGGGAGCTGCGGGGGCAGTGTGTGGAGCCCCCTGGCTGCCCCATGCATAACGTGGAGGGGGGACATGCCACTGCTTCCAGGAGCCACATGGAGCCCTGGCAGGCGTGGAGCAAGGCAAATCCCAGATCCTGCTCCCCAGCTGGAGCTCGAGGGCCAGATTAAAAATGCCTGAAGAGCCGGATGCAGCCCCCCGGGCTGTAGTTTGCCCACCCCTGCTCTAGAAGATACCATCAGAGATGCTTAGTTTTGCAGTTCTCAAACTGTGGATTTGTGTCTCCAGAGATAACATGCTTGTTAATAGCAAAAATGATTTTAAATAAATAAAAAAATACATAGAGGTGAGAAATAACCGACCTCAACCCTATTGTCCCTCTGCAAATTTGTGTACACAGAGTCAATCCCTTACCTCTCTCTAAAAGTGCAAAGTTTCAAAAAGTTCAATGAATAGAAGATTGTTGGGGGTGGAATAGATCTGGACAAGGAGAAGAAGTCTGGAGATAAATGTAAGAAGGGAGGGTGAGCAGCATATTTCAGAAGTCTTGAGGTCTTTCTGAGCGTAGCCTTCATTGATTTGAGATCTACCATACCATTCTCTAACTAGGGAAAACCTATAATGGCAGCAGGCCATAAAAGAGACCCAGTTTGGGAATATTTTAATGAAGTTCCTCTACCTGTGGGTAAGACAGGCGTGCATGCAAAATGCAAACAGTGCAACAAAGAAATGCAAGGCCTGGCTGCCCAAATGAAACAACCACCATGAGAAGTGTTCCTTCTCAGGAGGAAGCTGCGTTGAAGATGATGAAAGGAACATGTCTGAATATGCAGGATCTTCAGATTGGTAAACTTTTTTATTTCATACTTCTTTCTTAAGTACTGCCTGTCTTCCTTCTGGATTATTCTTGAATTCTCATGTTTGAGCAAAAAATATAGTTGTTACTCTATGGTACTATCATTTTAGACGCAATTGTGATAAAAAATAAATAGCTGATATAGGCAGATCTTCCTTTTACAATTTCACTTTTAAAGTAATACTGAGTGTCAGTGAATGCAATGAGTAATATTAAATGAGCAGTATGGTAATAATAATTAAATAACTGCATTGACTTGTTTTGTTTCGGAGAATCCAACCTCAACATACAGGATTCTGAAGACTATCCACCTTCAAGATCACCAAGATTCTATAGTTAATCATTCATTTTCTGATATAGCTGTAAAACTAATCTAAAAAGTTTTCAAAATAAATCACTTAAAAAATATATAGTGTGTACCTTCTAAAAATGAAACTTACATAGATCGCTGAATTGTGAAGAATATGTATTAAGGTTATAACAACCAACAAGAATGCACTTTTATGTAGAAATCCATGATTAAATTGAGTCCTCCTGACTAGTGATTTAAATCAATTTGATTTAAATCAAATCCACCCTGGGTTTTTCAGAAACTGAAAGTGAAAATGTAACCCATCTGCTGGTTCTTCCTTGCAGAAATTTTATTTTACAGTTTTCTGTTTTCAGATCAATTTGATAATTAAATTTTAATTGGTTAACCAGATGAAAAGGCTAAATAGAAGCACACAGAACAAATTAGTTGTCATCTATTTCAAGCATTATACTTGCTGAAAGGTCTGAGTCAAACACTTAATATTCAGGTACTGAAAATAACTGACCCATACTGTGGAGCTCCTGTTTTAATATCTCCTATGGTGACATGAACATCATCCTCATCATCATCGCTGTCACTGTCACTGTCATCCTCAGCCTCTGTCACCTTCTTCAACAAAAACAGACAAAAGATACAATCAGATATTTACCTAAAATATCATAGACTTAAGCATCCATTCCAGAGAACGTTGATAGAAAAACAAATTAACATTAACACATTAATTTATACTTTTTGGCTTACAGCTGGCATTTACTGCTTAGCACAACAGGGTCCTGCCAGGAAAACTGAACTTATCCATTTGGTCTATGTTAACATTGATGATATCTGGATGCAAAGGGGTGATAAGACTTAAGTATCTTGAATGTCAATATACTATTTGTGAAATGTAACATTTTGCAAAGTAAAGAAAAACTGGCTTTGGCTACTCAAGACCGCAGTTTATCTACCTAGTCCGTAACAGTTCAGCTCTACTATCATCTGCTCAACACAGAAAGAACATAAAAATACAAGAGACCAAGTTCTCTGCATCTTTAAATACACATTCACAGCAAATCAAATACTAATATACACAAATGCTGGTAAAAACAATGTTCACGTACATGAAATTCAGCAACCACCACAAACATCACAAATTTTCAGTAAATAATTTACATAAACAATTTCTTTTCTCTGTAGCTGGGTGAATATTACTCATCAAATAACTTAGTCAATGTATACCAATAATAGTCCTTGAATAAGTTATTTGATTTTTTTTTCTGTTACTCAAGAATTTATAACATTAAGGCATGCTTTTTTAGACTGCTGTTGACCCTATATGTATATCCTTCCTATTCCCCCTTTTCCCTTGATAACCCTAATTTTATTAAAATGTCTTAATATACAGTTCTTCCGTGTAGCATATAAGTTAACTGCCTGGAGATGCAAAAGGGGGAAGGAGCAGCCAGTACTAGAAATTAATATTAACATGCATACACATTTAAAACATTGTACTAATTAGTTGTCTCCATGTATCCAAAATATTAAAACTATTGTTCATTTACAAAATCAGAATTATCCCACCAAAAAAACTAATAGTAATTAGCATTTACACAGCACTTTTAATCGGACAACCACAAAACACTTTCCAAACATTAGATAAGCTTCAACATCCCTGTTAGACCTGTCATTGTTAGACCCATTTTAAAGGTAATTCTTAGTGAGAGACATGCACATGGTCACACAATAAGTACCGTTTTGGGTGTTAATAAATTTCTGGCAAGTACTGCACACAAAAAATGAACTGAAAATTAGTCAAATAAAGTGACAGAACTTACAAACTAACGTGTAAAGTCAGTTACTTTAGCGAAGTTCTTTAGTCACTGAAATTATCATTGCCCCATCTGAAAGCAAAGCATAGCAACGAATATGTCTAATATAAATTTAAAATTACCGTTTTCACTACACCATTTTCAGCAGCTTCCTCTTCATTTGCAGAAGGTGGTGGAGCACTTAAAAACAGAAATGCAAGCTAGTTACTATGTGTAACCTACATGTTACAGTGAAAAAGCACCAATACAGTATTTTGAAGTATAGCCAATGTCCCAGCAGTCTTTTACATGACTGCTAAGCAAAAATATTCTAAGAGATAGTGTTAAGTTGACATTAAGTTATCAGGTGACACAAACTATGCGAACTAGATATTTTCAGAGTACTGTATTTTCAATTTTTCACCATGTTTGGATCCTGCACCTATTGAAGTCATAAAGGAGCTTTTTCATTGAGTATATTGGGAGCAGGATTTGGTCCTTAGCATGCAAAAATGAGGACTCATATTTTACAATGACTAGGTTGTTTAGACATATCTTCCATTAAAATGATGAAAGACATGTGCCTAAACATCTAAGAATGCTTCAAAAAAAATCTCTATCAAGGTTTCTCTCTCTCTTTTTATCTGGCACAATAGTATAAGATATTTTAGATACAACATTTGATTAGCCTTTAAATTTGTTGTAACCTGATTTGTAATGTCCACCAGTTTTGAAAATACTGTTTGTTTTTTAAGTCATTGTGGCACTCTGAAATTTATAAAAACAAGTTAACTCAATAGCCAGTGTTTTGTTGCTTCTGAGACAGCAAAAACTGACTATTAAACTTAATTTCTAACACTGTGTTGATATCCTTGTTTACGTTGCTTAACAAACAAAACAACATACAAGAGCTACAATGACCAATGCTCCTTAACTGAAAAGGAGAATATTGGTACTTAAAATTATTTCCTCAAGCCCCTAGATGGGATCTGTAGTCCCAGCTTCTTTCTGGATGGGCAATCAGACAAAAAAACAAAGTCAGTACTAACTTCAATTGGCAACACTCCCAATGCTTCAAGTTGCACTGGCTCGTTACCAGGGCTGGTTCTAGGATTCAAACCTAGGTGTTTCACATCACTGTTTACTAGGATGACACACTGGCTATTGTCAAGTTCAAAAACAATCATTGAATTTCATGTTTTTGAATTATGCTGGAATTACAAGAATGGAGACTAAAATATCAGTAGTAGTATAACCTTCCCCACTCTGTCCCAACCTGAAATAGGCCAATTTAGGGGTTAAGAGGTAGCTTAGTATCCATTCAATACACTGCCAATAGTGATGCCAATTATTGTCAATCAGGACCATTTGTTTTGTGGTCAGGTGTGGTACTATTGACTTAAAAACGGCAAGAACCAACTCATTTAACAGCTGATCATTTTAACTGCCACATAGCCAATATTCTAAAAAGAAAACAGATTTTCCAGTGTGACTTTAATTATAAGATCACTACAAAGCCTTAAAAATTAACCAATACATCAAAGAACTAGTCCAGCACATTTTATTACTATGGCAAATACAATTTAAAAAGTTTATTTGCCACAGAGGCTGGTTCAATAAACATGAAAATATTTTTCATTAGACATGCTCAAGTACAGTGAATCTCGGAGAATGCAGGTACATTATTAACTTTCTCATGGCTCCGTGTTCTTTCAGTATTTCTTTTCATCACCAGTTGTACTCAAATGTGACAAAGCACTTTTATAGCACACCTAACTAAGCAAACTAGCACAATACCAATTTTGACAAAAGTTGTAGAAATGGAGCTAGTGGCAGCAAGATTAGGAAATCAAATAACTACACTGAAGGCTAGATTCACAAGGGGGACTTAAGCTAGTGGAATTCACAAGCCCGAGTTAGCTCCCCATACAATGCATAGGGAGAGTTAGGTGCTACAAAAAAGGGATTCACAGAAGTCAGCATGCTTGGTGGAGAGCTGCCTAAGCTAACCAGTACGAAATGATGAGAGGGTGAGGCCTAAATACTACCCTTCAAAGGTGATTATGCAGCAGCTAAGCAGCAGTTTAGTGAATGCCAGTGGCACGTAAACGTTGGACTTTGGTACCTAAGCCCTTTGTGAATCTAGCCCCAAGGGTCTGAAAACCTAGAAAAGAAGCAAAGCTCATGGGCATAACAATGAAACACTATGGGGAAGAAGAATCTGGAGATTATCTACAGAAGATACTAGAAAATCAGAAGACAACAAGATAGTTTAATTTCCACCATCAATATCAGAAGACTCATTAATATGAAAGTAGTATTAGAAAATAGATTGAAACAAAAGGAATTATTTCATTATAAGAAATTTGTTGCAATTTTCATTGACTCCTGTCCACAAATATGACCCCGTGGACAGCAAAACTGGATTCAAATATTTACAAGAAGTAGATACAGTGGAACATGATCATAATTGATCATATATAATGATTCTACTTCCATATGAAGGGAGTATGCAAGTCCAAAATTGCTTGAGTGCATTTTAGTGGACTTTCATTCTTCTTATAATAAAGCTTTGCTCCATTAGAACTGAATCCACTGTTGAATACAGAAGTCATTATATAAATAGACTGATATAAAGCATTGAATTTCAAAGGGATCATCTCTACCCCACCATTGCCCTCTGGGGGAAGGGGTAAAAAAAATCCAGTCTTGATGCAGGTGCTCCAGAGAATTCAGGAAAAAAAAAAAAAAAAAAGGCCAGTCTTGCAATAGTTGTTTCCAGCAGGGAAGAAAGTACTTGCTACAGCTACTGCACATTGTGGCCTTGATGACGCTGAAAATTGTTAGCAATTATTCCACCATTGGTTAAACACCAGTGCAGCCTCGGCATCAGTGTTAGCAAAGGTGGAAAAGGTAGAATATATTGGTGTAGGCCTTTTTAACACTGTCATCTAACTCTGCTCTGAGCTAGTTACTATGGGTGACTACACCGCTACCTCAATATAATGCTACCCGATATAACACGAATTCAGATATAACGTGGTAAAGCAGTGCTCCGGGGGGGGGGGGGGGCGGGGTTGCGCAATCCTGTGGATCAAAGCAAGTTCCATATAACACGGTTTCACCTATAACGTGGTAAGATTTTTTGGCTTCTGAGGACAGCGTTATATCGAGGTAGAGGTGTATAAGCAGACTTGGAAGGATTAGATTTTTTAATTGGTACATGTGAATGTACACCCACACCCTTCCATAGATGATAACCAAAATGTACAGATAGGCAGAGTACAGAGTCAACATCCAGTGATTTAGAACTTGTTAGAAATTCACTATGAATGAATAGTAAAAACAGGTATAATTTGTGGATTTAAGGATATTTATTTATATATTTTGACATGTGATGCTGAAAAGTTGTGTTTTAATGGTTTATAAAGCTTTAACATTTAACATCTACTTTCATTCAATAATTGTCTGACCCCCATAATTTCCTGCAACTGTGCACCTTTTTTTTTTTTTTTTTTTTGCATTTTTCCATTTTTATCAATTTAAACAATATTATCTGCTGAAATTATAAAAGGAAAATAATTGGCACGCCTAGCTATAGATTATAATAAAAAACCACACTAAAACAGCATGTCTACATTACACTGTAAAAATGCCAGACCTCGAATGTACTTTAGTGCTTCCATCAGCAGAACTGCATTGCGCTAGACTAATGATGGGAAAACTGCTAAAAGGCCCAGATTTGTAAAGGTATTTGGGCATTGCTGAGCTCAGTGTCACAACACCTAACTGATTTAGGAGCCTAAATCTCTTTTCCCCAGAAGGGATTTAGGCACTTAGGAGTCTAAAACCAGATGGTTGGGATCACTGCAACAGCTAAATACCTGGGCCAAAGTCTTCAGTGTAGTTGCAGCCTAGAAATGAAGATGTAACCTTCCTGAGTTATATCTTGGCAGGATCTGTCTCCAAACCCTGCAGTTGCAGAGGACACTGGGCACAACTGCAGGTGTAGGGATCTCTGGATGATCTCTGTCACCGAGTTAACCCAATGCTTGGCTGAGATATGCTCTTGGATGAAGAAAAGCTGGTTGACGTTAAACCACTGTAAGACTTAGGTTATACTGGTAGGTAGAATAAAATGCCAAGAAGAGTTTGTAGGCACCGTGCAATTTAGGAAGCTTTCCTGGATTCCTTGCTGAAGCTAAACTCTCACATAGCAGCACCTTGCAAGTAATATGTTCTACCATCTCTCTCTGGCCAGAAGTCATGTCCTATCCTTGTGAATAATGACCTGGCTTTGGTAATTCATGCCTTTGTCATTTCCTGCCTGAACTGCAACAATACAATCTACGTGGGCCTGACAGCAGCTGAGGAAATTAGAATGCAGCAGCACATCTCCTCACTAACACAAGATACTATGAGCATCTCACACCTGCCCTCTGCTCGCTACAGAAAATCATATAAAGTAGAAGATTTCAGTCCTTACCATCAAGGCACTAAGTAGCCTGGTCAAGGGATACCTAGAAAACATTTACTGCTCAGGAATCTCAGTCATTCTTGACAATGCCACTTCTCAGGCACAATTTAAAAGGGTTTAACTGAAATCTAACATGTACATTCCCCAACAAGACAATCCTTAAGAACATTCAGTATATATTTCAGCCCCAGAATCTGACTTTAGGAACACACTAATCAAGTCAAACAAATAAAAAACAAGAATTAGCAAAAGTGAATGGTTCCATGTTGATATTTTTAATGTCATATTTATTGTTCCAAATGCCTTTATTTGCCCAATATCTATTGTGCACCTGCCCTCAAGAGAGAGCAGTAACCCCCTGGAAAACAGAGCAAAATATTCTTATTTCACTGTAGCTTCTATGCTGAAATGTTATATGTTACACATTCATAGCAAGTACTAAATTACATCATATATCCCTATACCTCCTAAAATAATCCATTTAAGTGTGTGGGGGGGAAGGGTGTCCCTCATTCTACAGCAGTAGGCTCCCAATGTAACAAAAGCTATGTTAAAGAAATCTGTTAGTCCTTTCTACAATGATATTGATAACCCTGAACTTCAACAACAACTAAAAGTGGACTTTCATATTTAAGACTGAACAGCCCAAATTCTAGGTTAAATCATTTAAAGAGTTAGTCGGACTCGCAGATCACATATATGATATGAAGGAGATATTCAAAGGCACCAATTTAGATGCCCAACTTCCAATGACTTACCTGTGGCTATCACTTTGCAAGAAACAGGTGTGAAATGATTTGTTCTGATTACACTTTTTGCACAACTACATTAGCAAATTCACAACTGTCAAGACACCCACCTAGCTTTTTGTTCCTCTGGTCTCTCTGGTTCATTTTCATCTGTCAAAAGAAAAAAACATTTAAGAATTATGTATTAGAAACCATGGAGTCAAAAATAGCAGATTATCTTGCAAGCTCTAATTCTGTACCACTAAATAAAACAGTGGACCCTACAATCCTGAGTTGGATCTGTGTGGTCAGACATGTGAGCCAACACAGCACCCCATTTAACCCAACAGAGCTCCACAAACAGACCCTTTGCGATATTAGGATTTTAGTTTGCAGGCAGCATTAACGTGGTTAGGGTAAATGGGTATGTCTACACTGCAGCTGGAAGCAAGCCTCCCAGTCAAGACTCACGCTTGCAAGGCTCAAGGTAGCATGCTAA
This sequence comes from Trachemys scripta elegans, assembly GCF_013100865.1. Lineage (NCBI taxonomy): Eukaryota > Metazoa > Chordata > Testudines > Emydidae > Trachemys > Trachemys scripta. Next base: position 89,346,367 of record NC_048302.1, read on the forward strand.
AAACAGTAGTGTTGATGTTGTGGCTAGGGCTGGAGCTCAGGCTCCCAAACCAACATAACCCCCTTAGGTTCGACAGCCTGAGCTCCGAGTCCATGCCACAATGTCCACACTGCTATTTTTAACATGCTAGCTGAAGCCCCACTAGTGAGAGTCGGTCTACCCAGGCTGGGACGCTCACTCCCAGTGGCAGTGTAGGAAGTCAAGGAAGTCAAGCTTTACAAGTTTCAAACCAAAAAAGAGAGAGAGATTACAGTATTTCAAACTTATTTTCATTTTTAGGTCACTTATTTACTGTTATCGTTATAATGAAATGTGAGTTATGTATGTGAAATTTTAATCTACAATAAGGAGTGCCTAAAATAGTTTACTGGTGTTGAGAATTCAAAGAATTTTAAGACAATGTATATGAAAGGAATGACAGAAAATAAGGCTTTGGTGGAACTATTCAGGTGAATGAAGGCTGCAGGAATAGCCCCTGAATATGTATTCAGTACTCCCATACCAATTACACCTCAGAATTTCCTCAAAAGTACCTGAGCAACTACTACCTCTCAGACAATGAAACCCCTCTTAGCACACATACATTCTGATCAGTCACTATATTCTAACCCTCCTTTCGAAAACGAGTGGATTTGGTACAGGTTATAGCTAGACTGAAGCATTATATGAATCCAGTGTCCAAACAGCCTTTCCCTCTTAGCTCTTCTAGAGCCAAATGGTAAAGTCACTATACAGGATAGGAAAATACACTTGGAAATACACATTTTCAATCTTTGGTATTTCAAAGGAGTGTAGATATAGGAAGTGCCTAAATATGATAGTGATGGCGAAGTTACAAGACCAGAGAGAATCATGGACTTTTTTAAAGGGGGGACGCATTTGTGGAGCACACAACAAGCAGCTGCCTCAGGCCCGTGGGGTGGGGTGGGGGGCCGCTGAAGACCCTCAGGCGGCCAGGCAGAAATGGGGCGGAGGGCCCAGTGCCGCAGGGCGGGGGATCACTGTAGTCATCACACTGCTTATTAGGAAACCCGGGGTGCGCCATGCCCAGCCCGGCCACATTAGCAGGTGGTTCCCGCACCAGCAGGCCCCAGGAGCGGCTCCTACGGGAGATGGGCACGCGGGGTCGGAGGCAGCAGGCCCGGCCTGGCCCAGGGAGCCGGCCTAGGCGATGGGGAGTGTGGATGCTGCGCACGCTGGGGCCTAGCGCTTCCCTTCCGGCCTCTCCCCGTCCCGCGGCGCCAGGGAGGGAGCCCGAGGCTGCCAGGCCAGGCCGGGGCCTAGGAAGGTCCGTACCGCCATAGAGCCACTCCTCCTCCTCATCCCCGCCGGTCCCGCTCAGGTCCGCCGCCAGCCGCTCCACCTCGCCGGTCGACATGGCCGCCTCCCCCGGGACGCGCCGGCCCCTGCCGAGCGCGGACACAGGCACCCGCCGCGCCGGCTCCCCGCGCAGCCCCGCAGACGCGTCCAGCGGCAGCCGAGGAGCTCCGAGCGGCGGAGGCCGGTGTGTGCAGAGCCCGCCCCTCCCCCGCCGAGGAGCCGCTCGCTCGCTCAGCGCTTCCCCTCCCCCCGCCGAGTGACTGACACACACACACAGGAAAGGGCCGGGCCCCGCCACCCCCGAAGCACTAGGGCGCCGGGGGCAGGACAACGGGGGTTGGGGCGGGGAAACGGGGCCGGCCTGCGCCCTCCCCCGGCAGGGCATAGTGCGGGAAGGAGTAAGGGGGCCTGGCCTTGGGGAGAGAACCCCCTCTAAGGGGCTGGCCTGCCTTAGGCCCACAACCATCGCATCGGACCCTTTGCCTGCTAACTGGTGCCACAGAAACTGGGGCTTCTCTTTGCAGCCAGGGGAGGGGGAAATACACACTTGCCAGCCACAAGGGTTACAGAAATCCTCAGTGAGACCCCACCCCCCCCCCCAAGATTAACCCTAAAAACGGGGGAATCTTGGGGGGGGGGGGGGGGGAGGTGAGTCTCTAGGGGAGTGAACCCTTCCCCAGCTGGAGTATGCTGCTCATTGCAGCTTGATGAATCCAGCCCTGAACAGGCCCACATTAATGGAGGCCTTTCCCAGGCTACTGGCACAGGGAGAAGGGCTTAGCCTCCCTTATCGTTGGGGGGGCTGCCATTCTGTTCCTTGCTACACACTGACGTAGCATTATCCTGCATTTCTCCACACTGCAGCCAGGATCCTGCCCTCCTCCCCTCCCTGGTCTTCCCCTTGCTCCTGCAGTCTCTGTATTTCACCTGCTCTTTTCTCATTTTTCCCCTCCCTTTCCCTTCATCGGTCCAGCAACCACATCCCCTTCCTCCTCCTGCAATTCCCTTTAGGAATCGCTACTGCTCCCTACGTTGCCATGCCCTCCTCCTGTCCATTCAGAATGGGGAGTGAGACCATCTTCCTTAAAGGCAGCCTTGCTTCAGTCCCTTTTCAAAAACAATAGGCAATGGCTGCCAGCTTTGTTACAGAAAGCCTCCCTTTTACATGCTGCAAATGGTGGCCATCTTTAATGTGGTTTCAGCCCCCGCCAACTAAGGAAAAGTTTAATGATAAAATGTAAGAAGAGGGAGGTGTGGAAACAAATTTGTCCCACCTCCCTGGGTCCACTTCAGCCCAGGTGTGAGGGTTTTTCTCATCCCACTGCAAACACTGAAAGAGAAGCTCTCATACCATCATCCACCCTCTGAAAATCAAAACAGAAGCCTATGCAAATCTTAAAAGCTCCACTTTGTGGCAGGGAGCTCATTCTTTGAATCATCTGCATGGACAACCTTATTTTACAGCTTTGTACTGGGCATAGATGTAATTTTGAATTAAGAAATTTCCTTTTGAAATAAATGTTAAATGTTTGAAAATAGTGTGATGTGTATGAATGGAACATTACTTTTGTTAATTATTTAACTATGCAGTGAAGTCAGGTCATTTTCATTGCTACAAGTCAATTCTAATTTACTATGCAATCATAAATGGAGTGAGAAAGGTGGTTTGATTTGGAATGTTTTCAGACCTGCGTTTCCTATATAACAAGTTTATATACACTTTAAGGAACTTGTATCTTTTATCAAGGGTCAGTACAGTATTTCCTGTTTTCCCCCTCCTCCCCATTTGTTTACTTTGTATATTTGACAGTACTTTGACCTTGGTCATACCAGGCACTCCATGTGTAGATACAATGGTCCACCTGAGAAGAGTGCTTGCAGGATTGGGCCCTTAGTCTATGCCAGTTACACTATTTCCCCTGTAGAGTCAGTCAGTTTTACTTGTTTGTTTGGACTTTCACACAGATGAGAAAATAAGAAATTGAATTAAAAAAAATCTGATACTAAACCCACAAAAATGGATAGGACTCAAAGGCCAGGTGCAGAACATGAAACTACTTTTACATCATTTTTTAGAACTTACCAGATTTCCAGTTTACAGTGAGTCTTCAAATCAATACTGATTATTTTAATTTCTGGAATGCTTAAGTATTTGCACAAGTAATAATTAAAAGAGTCTACAAATAACTACCAATATAAATTTCCTCATTAATGGAGTCACTCTGGACTTACACTGATTAATCTGATGTTGTGCACTGGCTAGGAGTCTCTCTTTCAAACTGGCTTATAAAGAGAAATAATTGCACTCTGTGGTGTATTTAAAAAAAAAAAAACCCTCATGATTTCTTGACAGAACTTTTGTTGCTTTGACTCTGCATAAGTGTGAAAACAAAGGAAGTTAAAACATTGACAAATAAAAACAACACGAAAAGCAGAAGGCAACAAAAACAAACATTTTCAGCAGTTGTGATATGTCAAAGAAAAACCTTCTAGATTTCTAGTCTTCAAGATAATTCAATTTGACAAGGAATTAATTCTGCATGGGTACAGGCCCAGCGGCCTGGTGATCAACCATCACCAATCCTTTTTGGCATTAATTGTTCACATCAAATAGTTTTCCAGACTAATTTTATCTTTCATATTGTTCTGCACTGTAAAGTTTTACACCACAGCTAGTAGGTTAAAATAATAGATCAGAGCTGAAATAAACAAAGATACAAATCAGAGCTGAGAATGAAAAAAAAGATGGATCAGAGTGGGAATAGGAGGGAGACACATCAGAGCTGGAATTAAAAGAACATTCCCCTGCCATTCATCGCCACAGAAGATCAGGAGTGTTTATCGTCAGGTCTGAGAACTGAATGTCATTAGGTGAAATATGGTAATTTGTAGCTTTTTTCAAATAAAGTGATAGATATTTTTGAGATTTTTTTTTTTAAAGTTGCCTGTGGACAAAGTTATTTCTGATGGTTTCTGTAGGACTGATTTTCAACCACTTTACAAATACTAAATATTTATTTCTTGTAATTAAGCAACATGTGGAATAATTTTTGAACTACTTGCCTTTCAATAATTTATTGTGCAATATTAAGTTGGATGGTGTGAAAGAATAATCATCTGTTTTGAGATATCAGAGCAAGGTATTGTGGTTATGGCTGCCATCAAACAGTGTAATTGATCTATAGGCAACCACAGCCCCTTTCAAACTTATGGTCATGCTAGCCACCTTCCATTCAGACTAAACAGAAGTAGTAATTAGGCTCCTTTATGGAATAAGAATGCTGGAGACAATGGAAACCATCCCCCAAGGCATTAGGGCACATGCAAAGCTGATGAACAACTAAGCCATGCAGGCTGAGGATTTTCCTTGGGGACTGATTGGAAACACAGGGACTGGAGCATTGAGTGGCTGCAAATGGTGTGTCCCTGTGAAAGCCATCAGAAAAGCTGAGAAGCAGTCATGAACACAGTCCTGAGAGGGAGCAGAGTCAGATCCCCTTCAGGCACAGGAAAGGCAGGCTTAGAAATTGTGAGCAAAGAAACTGCCTGTAGTTTGTTCCTATTGTGTTCTGGGAAACAGGACAGTCTGTATGTTCTTTGTAAATAGGATTTCATCAAAGAAATACCTGACACATAACATTAATTTCTCCTCCTAACAAAAACACGACAAGACATCAAATATTGGCTAACTCCCTGAACCAAGGAGCAACACTGTTAATGGTGGGATAGCATTTCCAAGGAGAGAAATTGTGAGCTGGCATTCTTGTTGAGCCATAATGGGGGTGCTCGCAGAATACGAAGATGCCCAAAACAGAATTAAAACCAGGTTTACAACACGAACCGGAGACTTCTCAAAATAATTTAAAACAGGAGCTGAAGACCTTGGAAAAAAAATTAAAGAAACATCTAGAGATTTCCCAGAAAGGACTGAGAGACCTGTGGTTGGAGATACAAATCTTTGTCTGGACAGATTTGGAAACCCAACTACAAAACTCCCAACCTGGAATGGCAGGATGAATTGATGAGGTAACCAGCAACTTGATTATCATGGACAAGCCTTTCCAGGAAATAGAAGAGAACAGGAAAACTTTGTCTAATTTGGAACTTCCTAACAGAGATGAGCTGCTGTAAAGACTTAAGGAGCTTAAAAAAAATAATTAAAAAAAAATCAGCTTCAGAAGTAAATCAAAATGTCATTGCCCAGAGTGGAAGTAATCCATTTGGTTGAGGAATTGGGCCAGCCAAAGCACATGGATAAAACAGGACATTTGCAACACTTTTCTACCTCCCTTTATAACAGAGGCTCAGAGGGGAGAGATCTGATTGTTGCAACTCAAGTAATACAAAAGCCAACTTTCTTTGAAGGATTAATTTCTTGGGAGGCTTATTTGGCTCAATTTAACATACCCCAGATGAACAGAGAAGGGGGTTTTTATCAGCCAATTTGAATGGAGCAGCTCTGATGGTCTTCAGAACTTACCCCAAGAAAATCACCAATCATCCAGATTTGGTGCTAGGCGTTGATATGCAGTTTGGAGTCATCCATCAATAAAAGCTGTATAGGGTGCAGCTGAGGGCAAGGAGATGGAAAGAAGTGAATCCACCTAAACTGGTAGAAGCCCTGAGGAGATTTGTGTTCCTGGCATAACTAGATACCAGTGAGAACTTCCAGGATATATTAGCAATGGATCAATTTATAGATGATCAACTGGACTTGCAGATCAAGATCACTGAAAGGAGGTCAAGAATACTCTGAGAGGCTGTGGAATTTGCCACAGAACTTGAATCTTTCCTAGCAGCAACCCACCAGAAAATGTAGCAGATGCTAGTGAGGAAAATGCAAGCTGATCTCCATGAGCCTTCAGTCAGTTCTTGGACCTCACGCATAGTTCTGGCTAAAGAAGAAGATGGCAGCACCAGATTCTGTGTGGACTATAGAAAACTAAATGAAGTAACTTTAATCAATTATGATTAGATGATACTCTGGATGCTGTAGCAGGTTCAGTCTGGGTTTTCAATCGGGATCCTATAAGTATTGGCAAGTGGAAAGGTATCCACAGGATAGGGAAAAAAATTGCTTTCACAGCAGGACAAGAGGAGGCAGGCTTCAAATCCAAAGTCAGAGCTAATTTACAACTTATTTTGCCCTCTGAGACTCACCAACTAATCAAGATTTAATAAATGACCCTTATCGTGGCCCCGATCTTGCTCCCACTGAATATTGGGAGGAAGGGTTGGCTCCATCTCTGAATTAATCAGTTGAAGGATTATCTACATGTGATGTTACTGCACGGCAAGCCAGGATGTAAATCTACATCACATTAGCTTGCTGTGCAGTAACATCCAATGCGAAAACTGGTACAGTACATGAAAAATTCCATCATTAGCCATTTGACAGACTTTCAACTCACTATATCAGTGTCCATATGGGACATTACTATGCAACAAGCTAGTGCTCTGTAGATTTGCACCCTGGCATGCAGCTGTGTTCCTTGTAGGCAAGTCCTGAGCCTAAGAGAGTCTAGGGCTAGGTCTACACTGGGGGCGGGGGGGGGTCGACCTGAGATACACAACTTCAGGTACACGAATAGCGTAGCTGAAGTCAGTGTATCTTAGGTCGATTTACCTGGCCGTGAGGACGGCGGCGAGTCGACCGCTGACACTCCACCGTTGACTCTGCTTCTGCCTCTCACCACGGTGGAGTTCCGGAGTCGACGGCAGAGCGACCAGGGATCGATTTTATTGCGTCTACACTAGATGTGATAAATCGATCCCCGATAGATTGATCACTACCCGCCGATCCGGGTAGACATACCCTAGGATTGTTTAATTCAAGGTCAAGGGGTTGAGAGAAGCATAGCAGAAAAAGCAATTATCAGGAGGGTGTTAGAATATGCAAGCTAAAATATGTCACCTATTACTTACACTTTGTCTCTTCAGCATCTGAGCGCATGACTACACTGGCAAAGTTGCAGCGCTGGCAGTTACACAGCGCAGATGGGAAACTGCTGCTGTGTGCATAGGCACCAACTTTCCTGGCGCCGGTGGGTGCTCGTGCCCCCCGCCCCGACTCCACCCTTTCCCCGCCCCTTCCCCAAATCCCCGCTCCACGTTTCCCCTCCTGCCCCATCCCTCCCAGCCACGCGAAACAGCTGTTTTGCGGTGGAAGCGCTGGGAGCTAGGGGCAAAAAGCAGGCACATGGCGTGCTCAGGGGAGGAGGTAGAGTGGAGGCAGAGCAGAGGCGGAGGTGAGCTGGGCAGGGAGCTGCTGGTGGGTGCAGAGCACCGACCAATTTTCCCCTGGAGTCGACGCCTGTGGTTGTATGTTCACACTGACCGCTGCCTGCACAATAGCATGTTCACACTTGCGGCGGTATTCGGAACGGTGCACTCTGGGTAGCTATCCTATAGAGCACCTCTTTCTATTTCGCCGCTAAGATTTGTTGAAGGTGGGTCTTTGGGCATCCTGCGTCCTGTCCCAATGCCCCGTGATGCATTGCTTCGCATTCCAGCAATCCCTGTGCTTCCGTCCGCATTTGGCGCAATCTTTCAACGGTTTGTGTACTGCGCGCCCTGCCTCTTTCGGGCAGCAGGAATGGATCCCGAACTGCTGACCAGTATGCTGCTCGCTCTGACCAACACATCACGAGTGACAGTGGAATTATTCCTTAACCTACAAAGTCAAGAGGAGTGCTACATTGATCTCGCCACACATAGTAGCTATGACATGAGATTGCTTGTGGTATTCACTGAGGTGCTGACCACAGTGGAACCCCGCTTTTGGACTCGTGAAACAAGCACTGAGACGTGCATTGTGATGCACGTCTGGGATGATGAGTAGTGGCTGCAGAACTTTTGCATGAGGAAAGCCGCACTCATGGCTTTGAGTGTGTGATGAGCGCGTCCCATCCCTGCAGCACAAGGATGTGAGAATGAGAGCTGCCCTGTTGTTGGAGAAGCGTGTGGCAATTGCACTGTGGAAGCTGGCTACTCCAGACTACTACTGATCGGTAGCAAACCAGTTCGGAATTGGAAAGTCGACCGTTGGAGTCGTGTTGATGGAAGTGTGCAGGGCCATTAATCACATCCTTCTCCGCAAGACTGTGACTCTGGGCAATGTGTGTGCCATTCTGGATGGCTTTGCACAAATGGGCTTCCCTAACTGCAGAGGGGTTAGTGATGGCACGCACATTCCAATTCTGGCATCAGACCACCTAGCCACCAAGTACATTAATCACAAGGAGTATTTCTCAATGATTCTCCATATGCTTCTGGATCACCGTGGGGGTTTCACAGACATTAACACAGGCTGGTCCGGAAAGGTGCATAACGCACACATCTTTTGGAACACTGGCCTATTCATAAAAAGAACAGGAGTACTTGTGGCACCTTAAATCCTTGTCTTGCAAGTCCGCTAATTCAAGTTCAAATTGTGCTCGATGGATTCCCGCAAATGCTGAAAAATTCAATGCAGAAGTGTCAGCTTCAAGCAGTTTCAACAGAAATGACAAAGTGGCCTTTTCCCTTCTGCACTCTTGAAATCGGACAGCAAATGCAGCTTGCATTCTGATGCCTGTTTCTGCAAGAAATCTAATGTCAATGTCACAGTCATTTGTTTGTTTGTATTGCTTCAGTATTGGGAAATGCACTAACACGCCCGTCTCAATGTCCCTTACAAACAAAGACAGCTTTCATTTAAATGAAAGAACTTCTTCCAAAAGCAAAATTGCAGTATTTCCTTTTCCCTGTAGCTTCCGATTCAACACATTTAAATGAGAAGTTAAATCCACCAAGAAACTGAATTTCTGAATTCCAGCCAGTGAGGATCTGTTAGTGCCGCATATTTAAGGCCCTTTCCTTGTAGGAACACCCTAATTTCCTCAAGACATGATGCAAACCTCACCAGGACTGCACCTCTGGAAAGCCATCTTACCTTGTTATACATGAGAAGATCAGAATATTGGCTGTTAACGTCTTGAAGAATCTTGTAAAACTGCCGATGATTGAGAGCGCTTGCCATTATTTTGTTAACAATCTGCATGACCATTTCCATTACTTTTGAGGTTACCTCACACTTCCTCAAAAAACAAGCGGGCAGCCAAAGAGCCACATGCGGCTCTGGAGCCGCAGGTTGCCGACCCCTGCACGAAACAAACAAGAGGCCAGAGCTCTTGCAAGCTGAGAAAGATGGGTCCTTCAACCAAAGGGAGGTTCAAGTCTCTGGAACTGAATATAGGTGAGAAACCTGCTTAAGTAAAGATCTTTCCCTTGTCTTCTTAGATGAAGTCTGCACCTTGTACTTTTGTGGAAGGTTCTCTATGAGGGAAAGTCAGCCATGGCTAGGAAAAAGAATGACCGGTAAGAGGAACTACGTTGAACAAAGCCTATATCTTGCTAGATTAAGTTTTAGACTTTTAGATGCATGTTTTTACTTTTATTTGCTTGTAACCCTTTCTAACTTTATTCCTGTTACTTACCGTCACTTAACCTAGGTCCTATTGTTAATAAATTTGTTTTATTTTACCATAAATCAACTTAGTTCTATGTTTAAAAGAAAGGGTGTATTCACTCCCAGTTAAGTTAATGTGCTGTGATGCGTTTTTTTGTTGTTAAAGGAGCAAACAAACCATATTATTTCTCTCAACTGACCAGGAGAGGGCTGGACAGTGCAGAGCACATAGTTTTGGGAAAATTTGGGACTGGGAGTGTGTTGGGATCATCCTGCTAGTAGTAACTAAGGCTGATAGAATACAGAATAGTGTTGTGGGGCCGTACACAGACCGCAGGGGTCAGATCTGCTGAATCAGGGCTGTCTGGCACACAGACAATCAGGGTGTGACCTGCATGCTCATAGGGTGGTTGTGAGTGGCCAAGGTTGGGGGGGAGGGATAGCTCAGTGGTTTGAGCATTGGCCTGCTAAACCCAGGGTTGTGAGTTCAATCCTTGAGGAGGCCACTTGAGGATCTAGGGCAAAATCAATACTTGGTCCTGATAGTGAAGGCAGGGGGCTGGACTCAATGACCTTTCAAGGTCCCTTCCAGTTCTAGGAAATGGGATATCTCCATTAATTATTTTATTTTAATTATTTTATTATTTTAGGTTGGCAGCTACAACAGCAAAGCATTGTGAGGCACCCAAGATTAGAGCTAATGGTGACAACCCTCACTGATCTGGATTGCACCCCAGACAGTGACACCCTCCTTGCCTGCCACCTGCTTGCTCTAGTTCCTCTGGTTTTACCCTTGACTTCAGCTTCCAACTACTGACTCTGGTTTTGATTCTAGTTCATGCTTCTCAATGCCTGTTCCAACCACTAGGCCTGCCACTGCTCTTATCACTAGGCTAGATTACCCTCATCCCAGTTGCCTGACAGATTGAGCAGCCTCAAAAAATTAAGGACAGGGGTCTTCGAAGCAAGGTCCCATCAGGACTGGTGGACACTGTCCAGAATCTGCAGGTACAATTAACCATTCTGCAATCACAGAATGCGGCTCTGCAGCCACAGGTTGTTCTGCTGGCTTCTCCGAACTCTGTCCCCACCCCTCCCAGTGCTGAAGATTCCACTGCTTGATGAATTTGATGGTGATCAGGACAAGTTTCAGGGGTTCTTGAACCAACATTGGCTCCTGTTCATACTATACCGTAGATCATTCTCTCCTGACCAAGCCAATGGGGGGAGAGAGGGGAACTCATCTTAAGATTGTTGATTGTGGAAGCTTTGGCCTGAGCTTCCCTCCTCCTGGAACAGTCCAGGCCCCTCTTGTAACAATTAGGCAAATTCTTTCAAGCCATATGCATTATCTTTGATGTCCCCAACAGTGCACAGGTGACCAAGACAATCCTTCAAGCCTTACGGCAGGGATGCTGGCACTTCACCAAATACACCACTGAATTTCATTGTTTGGCTTCTGACACTGGGTGGAATGAGATGGCACAGCACCACTATTTCTGCCTGGGGCTAATGAGGTTATAAAGGACAAGCTCACATGGGTGAGCCTCTACCCAGTTTGAATGAGCTTATCAACTTGTACATCAGAATCAAATAACTCCTCATGGAGCAGCATTGCAAGCATACCTGGATTCTTTGGAGGTTGCCAGCCATCCTGTCCACAACATCCCATCTGAACGGGTCTTTCCTGGCATCTGAGCAGTTGCAAACCAACCAGTTTGATTCTCTGACTCAAAGAAACACCGACATCTGGTGTTAAGTTTGTGCCTGTTGTCAAGGCTGTATCCCCACTTTGAACTTTAGGGTACAAATGTAGGGGCCTGCATGAAAACTTCTAAGCTTAACTACCAGCTTAGCCCTGGTCCGCTGCCACCATTTCCAATGGATTCCCCCCCTGGGAAGCCTTGAAAAACCTTCACCCACCAATTCCCTGGTGAATACAGATCCAAACCCCTTGGATCTAAAACAAGGAGAAATTAACCATTCCCCTCTTTCCTCCCACCAACTCCTGGTGAATACAGATCCAACCCCCTTGGATCTAAAACAAGGAGAAATTAACCATTCCCCTCCTTCCTCCCACCAACTCCTGGTGAATCAAGATCCAAACCCCTTGGATCTTAAAACAAGGAAAAATCAATCAGGTCCTTAAAAAGAAGGCTTTTAATTAAAGAAAAAGGTAAAAATCATCTCTGTAAAATCAGTATGGAAATTAACCTTACAGGGTAATCAAACTTAAAGAGCTCAGAGGACTCCCCTCTAGTCTTAGGTTCAAAGTACAGCAAACAAAGATAAACACTCTAGTAAAAGGTACATTTACAAGTTGAGAAAACAAAGGAAAACTAACACGCCTTGCCTGGCTATTTACTTACAAGTTTGAAATAGGAGAGACTTGTTTAGAAAGACGTGGAGAACCTGGATTGATGTCTGGTCCCTCTCAGTCCCGAGAGCGAACACCCTCCCCAACAAAGAACACAAACAAAAACCTTCCCCCCCCCCCCCCCAAGATTTGAAAGTATCTTGTCCCCTTATTGGTCCTTTAGGTCAGATGCCAGCCAGGTTACCTGAGCTTCTTAACCCTTTACAGGGAAAAGGATTTTGGAGTCTCTGGCCAGGAGGGATTTTATAGAACTGTACACAGGACAGCTGTTACCCTTCCGTTTATAGTTATGACACGCCCCCCAAATCACAGATAGTGTTGGACATTCGGTTCCACACTGGCTGTGATTTCTTCCTGGAGTTCTAGGAGAAAACAGAGTTAATAAAACACATGTACCTTTAGACATACTACTGATTATATAAAAACTAACAATATGTTTCATTCCAAGAACAATTGTTAACCAGTTAACTCTGGGAAACTTTCCCGGGAGAGTGCATCAGCCACTTTGTTAGAAGCTCCCGAAATGTGTTGTATTTCAAAATCAAAATCTTGGAGAGCTAAACTCCACCGAAGAAGTTTTTTGTTATTTCCCTTGGCGGTATGAAGCCACTGTAGCGCAGCATGGTCTGTTTGTAGTTGGAAATGCCGTCCCCAAACATATGGGCGTAGCTTTTCCAGCACGTATACAATGGCATAGCATTCCTTTTCGCTGATTGACCAATGGCTTTCCCTCTCAGACAGTTTCTTACTGAGAAACATGACAGGATAGAATTCTTGATCCGGTCCTTCCTGCATTAAAACTGCTTCCACGCCTCGCTCGGACGCATCTGTGGTTACTTGGAACGGTTTGTCAAAGTCTGGGGCCCTTAGCACAGGGTCAGACCTGAGTGTTGCCTTAAGCTGGTTAAAGGCCTTTTGACACTCATCAGTCCACTGAACTGCATTTGGCTGTTTCTTTCTGGTTAGGTCTGTCAGCGGGGCGGCGATTTGGCTGTAGTGGGGTACAAATCGCCTATAATATCCAGCCAAGCCTAAGAAGGATTGGACCTGTTTCTTAGACTTTGGAACCAGCCACTTTTGGATAGCATCCACTTTGGCCTGTAGGGGATTTATAGTTCCTCGACCCACCTGGTGCCCCAGGTAAGTCACTCTGTTTTGGCCTATTTGACACTTTTTAGCCTTAACAGTTAGTCCTGCCTGCTGGATGCGCTCGAAAACTTTTTCCAGGTGCTCCAGGTGCTCTGCCCATGAATCAGAAAAAATGGCCACATCATCGAGGTAGGCAACTGCAGATTCTCCCAATCCCGCTAGGAGACCATCTACAAGTCTTTGGAAAGTGGCGGGTGCATTTCGCAACCCGAAAGGGAGTACATTGAATTCATACACCCCTGCCTGGCTGACGAAGGCTGACCTTTCCTTAGCGGGTTCATCTAGTGGTACTTGCCAGTACCCCTTGGTTAAGTCCAAAGTAGAGATGAATTGGGCATGTCCCAATTTCTCCAATAGCTCATCTGTGCGTGGCATTGGATAGTTGTCAGGACGAGTTACAGCATTTAGCTTACGGTAGTCCACGCAAAAGCGTATTTCCCCATCTGGTTTGGGAACTAGAACCACTGGAGATGCCCATGCACTATTAGAGGGGCGGATTATACCCATCTGTAGCATGTCCTGGATCTCCCTTTGTATAGCAGTTTTGGCATGAGGTGATTCCCGGTAGGGTGGGGTTCTAATTGGGTAGCATTACCTGTGTCAATGGAGTGGTATGCCCGTTCGGTCCGTCCTGGAGTGGCGGAGAAAATTGGTGCAAAGCTTGTGCACATCTCCTTGATCTGCTGTCGCTGCAGACGTCCAAGGGTCGTGGAGAGGTTCACCTCTTCCACGCCACCATCCTTTTTTCCTTCGTAGTAGATACCTTCAGGCCACTCCGCGTCATCTGTTTCCTGGGCTGTAAACTGGCAAACGTTTAATTCTCTGGAATAAAAGGGCTTAAGAGAATTAACATGGTATACCTTAGGCTTTATGTTGGAGGTGGGGGAGGCTATGAGATAGTTAACAGCTCCTAGGCGCTCCTGGACCGTGAATGGTCCTTCCCACGACGCTTCCATTTTATGGGCCTGGATTGCCTTTAAGACCATGACTTGGTCTCCTACTTTGAAGGACCGTTCTCTGGAATGTTTATCATACCAGGCCTTTTGCTCTTCCTGAGCATCCTTTAGGTTTTCTTTAGCAAGGGCTAAAGAGTGTCGGAGGGTGTTTTGTAGGTTGCTTACAAAGTCTAGAATGTTAGTTCCTGGAGAAGGTGTAAACCCCTCCCATTGCTGCTTCACCAACTGTAATGGCCCCTTAATCTCGCGGCCATACACAAGTTCAAATGGTGAAAACCCTAAACTGGGATGTGGTACAGCCCTGTAGGCAAAAAGCAACTGCTGCAACACTAGATCCAAATCATTGGAGTGTTCATTTACGAATTTATGTATCATGGCTCCCAAAGTTCCATTAAACCTCTCCACCAGGCCATTGGTTTCATGGTGGTAAGGGGTGGCAACCAAGTGATTCACCCCATGAGCTTCCCACAGGTTTTCCATGGTCCCTGCCAGGAAATTAGTTCCCGAATCTGTAAGGATGTCGGAGGCCCAACCTACCCTGGCAAAAATGTCTGCTAATGCCTGGCACACACTTTTAGCCCTGGTGTTGCTTAAGGGTACTGCTTCCGGCCATCGGGTAGCAAAATCCATGAAAGTCAGTACGTACTGCTTTCCTCTGGGTGTCTTCTTTGGGAAAGGACCCAGAATATCCACAGCTACTCGCTGAAATGGGACTTCAATTATGGGTAGTGACTGGAGAGGGGCTTTAACCTGGTCTTGGGGCTTTCCCACTCGTTGGCACACCTCACAAGACCGGACATAATTAGCAACGTCCTTGCCCATTCCCTCCCAGTGGAAGGACTTCCCCAACCGGTCTTTGGTTCTGTTCACCCCAGAATGGCCACTGGGATGATCATGGGCTAAGCCCAAGAGCTTTACCCGATACTTAGTGGGAACTACCAACTGTCTTTGAGGATGCCAGTCTTCCTGGTGCCCACCAGAAAGAGTCTCCTTGTATAAAAGTCCTTGTTCTATAACAAACCGGGATCGGTTAGAAGAGCTGAGAGGCGGTGGGGTGCTCCGTGCCGCCGCCCAAGCTTTCCGAAGGCTGCATCTGCTTCCTGCTCGGCCTGGAACTGTTCCCTTGATGCTGGAGACATCAGTTCCTCCTTGGACTGTGGACTGGGGCTTGGTCCCTCTGAAAGCGATTCAGGTGCTGGGGCTGTTTCCATTGACTGTGAACCGCTATCCGCTGGTGCACTATGTGGTATCTCAGGCTCTGGCTGAGCCTCTTGGGTAGGGTTATCTGCTGCTTCCGCCAGGTCAGGCTCGCTGGTGCCCTCTGACATTGGAGTTGCAGACGGGTTTGCAAGCGCTGGACTCAGTGCTGGCAATGGTTCTGGTGCTGGTTGCGTTGTCAGTTCCGATTCTGGGACTGGCTTTGGCTGGGTCTCTGGGATTGGATCCACTACGGCTGTTGCAGTCGTTGGCAGGGGATCCAGTTCCACCACCTTTGTTTGGGTCTCTGGTAACAGACGGGACCCTGGTGGACAGCTCAGGAACAGGGATGGGGGTGAAAGCTTGCTTAGCCTGGCTGCGGGTGACTATTCCCACCCTCTTGGCTAGCTTCACATGGTTGGCCAAATCTTCCCCCAGCAGCATGGGAATGGGATAATTGTCATAGACCGCAAAAGTCCACATTCCTGACCAGCCCTTGTACTGGACATGCAACGTGGCTGTAGGCAAGGTTACAGACTGTGACACGAAGGGTTGAATTGTCACTGGAGCCTCCGGGTTGATGAGTTTGGGGTCCACTAGGGATTGGTGGATAGTTGACACTTGTGCCCCAGTGTCCCTCCAAGAGATAACCTTCTTTCCGCCCACTCTCAAGGTTTCCCTTCGCTCCGAGGGTATGAGAGAGGCATCTGGGTCTGGGGATCTTTTGTGTGATTGCAGTGTAATGAACTGTAATCGGTTGGGGTTCTTGGGGAGTGAGCCTTTATATGTCCCAGTTCATTACATTTAAAACATCGCCCTGCTAAGGTATCACCGGGGCGATGTTGGTTGGTGGAGACTGGTGTGGTGGGGTGAGGAGGCGTCTGGGGTTTCCCTTGTGATATGGGTGGAGCCTTGGGTTGTCCCCGGTGGTAAGGTTTGGTTTCGGGTTACCCCTTCTGATATTCGCTCCAACTGCTACTAGTTTTTTTCTTTTCTGCCACCTCCACCCATTTGGCTCCAATCTCCCCCGTCCCAGTTACAGTTTTGGGCTTCCTATCTAGGATGTACCTTTCTATTTCCTCAGGAACACCCTCTAAAAACTGCTCCATTTTTACTAGGGAAACCAGATCTTCCAGAGATTTAACATTTGCTCCTGATACCCAGGCATCACAATTTTTGTCAATGGTAGGCATGCCGGGTAAATGACACATCGGGACCAAGCATCATGCTGTATCTCCCTCTGGATCCTTGGGCTCGGGGGGAGTGGGCTCTTGGGGGGACGGGATGTGGGCTGGGGGGGCCCTGCGGTTGGACTCTGGAGAGGAGGGGGTTCAGATGTATTGGCTGGGGCGGAGGCCCGCAGGTGGGCTCTGTGGGCGGGGAGGGGTTGTGCATGTCTGGCCCCCGGCTGGGCTCTGGGGGAGGGGAAGGCAGCAGAGAAATAGGAACTGGGTTATCAAAGGAGTTTCTTTAACTCTCTACTCCTGCGGGAATTTGTGTGTGTGTCTGTATTGCTTCTGACCCGGATTCGTCCCTGTCTCTGTCACTTGCCTGCTGTCTGTCGCCTGGTGCCAGCCTGACCCTGACTTTCTCCTATCCTGACTCAGCTCCCAGACCTGGGGGCAGGTGGCTCCTCTTCCTCACCATTGTGGTCTATTCCTCAGCCATTGTGGTCTACTACTCTTGCCAGTACATGATACTGGTTCCTGACTGAGAAGGACAGGGGTCCTGAGAGGGGTGTGGAGCATTGTCTACTGTCCCAGGTGGCCAGCCAGTCTCCTTCCTCTAGAACAGCTGGTTCACCTTCCTCCTCTGGTACCACTGTAGTCGTGTAGTCAGCTAGCATCCTCCGTCCCAGGTGTTTCCACGTGCATACTGTCGATTAAGTCCTTATCCTCCTGCTGCTCTGTTACCAGCTTCCTGAGGGACTCCACCAACAGACTTCTCTCACGGAAGGTGGTTCCCCCTGCCTGATTTTCACTGACAGGGACATGAAGGGCACATTACCAGCAAGTCAAGACCAGGGTGGAAGTCTCCAGGGTCAGGATGCCTGTCTGACAGGAGGACCCACAGGTATAGTTAGCAGTGATGTTGGCATGTCATTTCCCTCCCATTGTCAGGTCTTCCTTGTAGGGTACCTGCAAATTAAGGAAATTCAAAATCCTATGTCTCTGCCTTCCTCCACTGGCGAACTCCATTGGCTAGCTCCCTAAGGCAGAGGACCCCAAACTTTGTGGTGCAACCCCCTAGAGGGACAAGGAGGACTGTTCGGGAGGGGGCATGGAGGGAGAACCACACAGCTCCACTCCTGGACCTGGCTGCCGGCCCCAGGGCTCTGCTCCCGGCCCTGTGGCTGCCGGCCCCGCGCCCAGGGCTCTGCTCTCAGCCCTGGCTGCCAGCCCCACGCTCCGCTCTCGGCCTTGCACCCGGGGCCCCACCTCCGGGCCTTGGCCGGGGCTCTGCTCCTGGCCCTGCCCCCTGCTGTCGCTCCAGTCTTGGCCCCCTTACCCCTGTCCATGTCCCTCTCCCTTGCCTCCCAGTGCCGTGACCCCACTCCTGGCCCCAGCTTGGGGGAAGGGTGCGGACAGAGATAAACAGGGGCATGACCCTGAAAACTTTGGGGACTGCTGCCCTAAGGCCTGATCTATACTTAAAAATTATATCGAACTGGCTACATTGATTGCTCAGGGCTGTCAAAAATTTCATGTCCTGAGCACTGTAGTTAGGTCACCCTAATCCCTGGTGTAGATGCAGCCCAGTTGACAGAATTCTTCCGTGGACCTAGGTACCACCTCTTGGAAAGATGGATTAACTGCATGGACAGAAAAATCCCTTCTGTTGATACAGTAAATCCCACCCCTCGAGAGGCAGTAGCTATGTCATTGGAAGAATTCTTCCATTGACTTAGCAATGTCTACAGTGGGGCTTAGGTTGATTTAACCACATCTCTCAGGGTTGTGAATTTTTTATCCCCATGAGTGACACAGCTATGTCATCCTCAGTTTTAGGTGTAGACTAGGGCTGAGTCTTTCAGCTGCTTTCATCTTACCAGCAACTGGGCATCTGCATGCTTTTTAAAGTCTGGGCCCCACACATAGTTGGAATGGATGACATAAACTCTCTCACTCAGTCTCCTCTAATCTCTGGCCTATTAAAACAAAAACTCTACTGCTCACATTTCAGAGTTCCCTGCTAGAGCCCTTCAAAGAGTCCTTCTAACTCACCTAACTGCAGTACAATCAGCTATCACACCTAAACTTCAAAACACAACACACACAGCAACCAAACGTGTTCCACCAGAGCTGCAAGTATTATGAGCATGTAGAGGGCAATGCATGTAATCTTATTCTTCCCATAGAATCATAGAAGATTAGGGTTGGAAGAGACCTCAGGAGGTCATCTAGTCCAACTAAATCATCCCAGCCTGGGCTTTGTCAAGCCGGGCCTTAAGAACCTTGAAGGATAGAGATTCCACCACTTCCCTAGATAACCCATTTCAGTGCTTCACCACCCTCCTAATGAAAAAGTTTTCCCTAATATCTAACCTAGACCTTCCCCACTGCAACTTGAGACCATTGCTCCTTGTTCTGTCATCTGCCACCACTGAAAACAGCCGAGCTCCATTCTCTTTGGAACCCTCCTTCAGGTAGTTGAAGGCTATCAAATCCCCCCTCAATTCTTCTCTTCTGCCAACTAAATAAGCCCAGTTCCCTCAGCCTCTCCTCGTAAGTCATGTGCCCCAGCCCCCTAATCATTTTTGTTGCCCTCCACTGGACTCTCTCCAATTTGTCCACATCCTTTCTGTAGTGGGGCCCCAAAACTGGATGCAATACTCCAGATGTGGCTTCACCAGTACCGAATAGACGGGAATAATCACTTCCCTCAATCTGCTGGCAATGCTCCTACTAATGCAGCCCAATATGCCGTTTGCTGTTAGCCTTCTTGGCAACAAGGGCACACTGTGCCCATGAAAGAAGGGGAAGAACAGGGGGACTCAGATGCTTAGACAAGAATGAATTAACTTGACCATCTAGCTGAAGCCCCTGCACACCATTATATCTTATTCTGCCTTTTATTACAAGTCTTATACTATTTAGGGTATGCCTGCACTGGAGCTGGAAGATGTAATTTCCAGTTTGAGTAAACATACCTGTGCTAGCCCTTATTAAGCTAGTGCACTAAAAACAGAAGTGTAGTTGTGAGTCGCTAGCCACTCCAAGTACTCAGGCAGCACTGCTAAAGCTACACTTCTGTTTAGCATATTAGCTCAATTATAGCTACTGCCAGTACATCTACCGGAGCTGCAAATTGCACCTTTCAGTTCCAGTGTAGACATACCTCGAAGCTGTTGACCTTGGCTAGGCTACAGGGTTATGTTGGCATGGTTAAGGTAGTCCAAGTTACAAAGTGGAAGGTCTTGGAGTCCTGTGATTACACGTGCATGTCATGTTTTTAAAAAACTCTCTACCTCTTAGCGTTGCACAGAAACGCTTGAAAATGTGAACGCTACAGAGGATCGAAAACCTGGGCAGAGGCAGTGCTACCCCATTGGGACCCATAAACATTAATATTTGGGGGGACTCCACACACACCACACATAATAAAAAGCAAAATAGGGGTAGGGTAACCAGACAGCAAGTGTGAAAAATCGGGACAGGGGGTGGGGGTAATAGGATCCTACATAAGAAAAAGACCCCAAAATCGGGACCTCTGGTCACCCTCAGTAGGGGCCCCTTGAGCTGCTCGGGGCTCTAAGCAAAGTCACTGCGGTGGCTCCGCCCCGCATCACATCCACCTCCGCTTCCTCCCGTACCCGGTTCGCAGCCACCGCCCCCCAGACAGAGCCACGACGCCGGAACTGGCGCATCGCATCGCCCACCCCCCGCCTTCAAGCAGCCAATCAGCGCCCTTCGCTAGTTCGGTGCGTCACATTCCTGCGGCCGTCCCCTCCCCCCCGGGCACGTGTGCTCTGTTGTGCCTGTCACAGCCACCCCGGCAGTACCTGTCCCGCCGCGGCTCTTCCTGGGCCTGGCTCGCGCCGCGGGGACTGGGCTGCCCTCCGCCGCGCGCGACCCTCGCCCCAGCATGTCCGGCTGCCCCGCCGCCGCCGCGCTCGCCGCCTGCCGCCAGGCCTGGGAGCAGGTGTTGGCCAAGGCCAAGCGGGCCGTGGTGTTCGTGGACGCGGCGTGCGCGGAGAGCCTGCACTGGGCGGGCGGCGGCGCGGGCAGGCTGCTGGAGGCCGGCGCCCTCAACGTCAAGGAGTTTTCCAGCTTCGAGGCGGGCGCGGCGGAGCAGCCCAAGGCGGTGTTCGTGGTGAGCAGCCTGCTGAAGGGCCGGGCGGTGGACATCATTCGCGACATCGTCAGCCTCAGTCGCTTCCAGTACTGCGTGGTGTTCACCGCCGTTAGCCACGCCGTGCACCTGCTGGCCCACGGGGCGCCCGGCGGCGCCGAGCCGGAGGGGGGCAGCCAGGTGGTCTTCGAGCAGTTCGAGGAGAAACTCTGCCAGTGGATGGGCAACATGAACTACACCGCCGAGGTGCGGCATGCCCCCCTGCTACTGGCGCCCATCTCGCCTCATCTCTTCGTGACCCCGGCCTTTGCCTCGCTCTTTCCCATGACGCCCCAGGACCTGGCTCGCATCAACTCCTCCAGGCCTGAGAAGAAAAAGTTTGGCAGCTTGAACGACCTGGACTTCTCCTCTCTGCCTCCTGAGCTGCAGCTTCAGATCAGAACCCTGGTGTCTGGCTTGAACTCCTTGTTTGAGTGTTTAAATGTGAGAGAGGAGTGCTTTGCAATTGGGACTCTGAGCAAGATTATCGCAGGGGATTTAGCGAACTACTCACAGGCCAAAAACAGGAGGAAGACAGCACAAAACCGAGCCTCTGTCATCTTCATAGACAGGACACTGGATCTGACAGGTAAGAAGCTTAATATCAATATCACAATTGTGAGCCATGCTTCATTTACGTTATTATGGTGATCACTGGATTTCGAAGTGCCTGTGCAGATAGGTGCTCATGTACAAATGTGGCTTTAGTGGCCCATTGAGAGTGGTGAAAATAGGAGATGTGGGTTGGTGTTTAAAGCACGAGACTGAGTCATAAGTTCTAGGTTCTGCCACTGACCCTGTGACCCAGAGAGAGTCTATGTAGTCTTTGTGCCTCAGGTTCCCAATCCTGGGAGAGGGGTGGGGAAGGGAGAGGGAAATTTGCTGTGAAGTTTATTTCATCATGGTTCGTAAAGTACTTTGAAATCTTTGGATTTAAAATGCCACATAAGGGCAAACAGTTTTTTTTATAATGAGAGCTGAAACCTGAGTTGTATTTTATTTAACTTTTAGTTTTCAGGTTTTATATGTCAGTTGTCCTGATAGAAGCTATTTTAGCAAATACAGTAGCAAAACTAAACACAACTCTCCGCTTGGGGAGAAGATGAAATAATGAACCATATATGCTGTATGTTAGGCATGTCACTTAATGCACTCCTGGAGGGTGCTTAAATATTACAGTGATGAGGGTAGTATAAGAACCTGTATGAAAGAAAGAACAGAACAAGAATAAAATGCTCAGGGCTTGAAAAATTTACAAGACATTTCCAAGCTAGATGTTGGGAAAAAACGGTATTGATAGGCAGAAATGAAAGATGTGAGTAGGGGAGTCACCAGCAAGCTCCAGGGACAATGACGTGTGAGAAGGCTAAACTTCTGTCCTTTTGTATCAGGATCTGGCAAGTTGTGTGTCTGATAAATTTGAATGCTTCCCACAAATGATGAAAGGGAAAGTATGTTTCTCTTTTTCTCCCCCACTCCATTTTATCTCATGGTTTTGGGATTGTTATGGAGAGGGACAGTGATACACTAGCCCTCACCCCTTGCGGGACGGAAAGGAAAACGAGGGTTGGGGGGAAGAAACCTAGGAAAAGAGTAGAACCCATTCACCTCACAGCAGCCTGGCTGCTGCTGAGAATTTTCCTTCCCCATAAATAGCTTCAGTGGATCCCAGAACTTTCCCAAGAAGCTGCAGAGGATAAGCTGCCATATTGGATCCGATCAACATTCAGAATCATGTTTCTGACAGTAGCTGCCAGTACTAGAGGCTTTGGTGGAAGGTATATACAACCCACTCCCTTAATGGATATTTTTACGATAACATGTCTTTGAGGCGATGTTTCTTCGTATTTCGAGGCAGTTTGTGCTTGGCTTATGAGCTTAGAACAAGTCCTTATTTGACTTCAGTGGGACTCATGTTCCTAAATCATTCAGGCACTTTTGAAAATCTGACCCTTATATCCTAAGTATCATAACTATAAATGTTTAATTTTTTTAATCCTGCTAAGATCTTTGGCTCAGTACAGTACCTTGTGATAGTGAGTTTCACAAGTTAATTTGATGGTATCTTTAAAAAGGATTTTCTTTTATATGTTTGACATTTACCTGTTAATTTAATTGTTTGTCCCCTTACTCTTGTATTCTGAAACATACATAGAAGCACATAATTTACCTTCTCTATGCCATTTATTATGTTGTAAACTTCTGAAGTCTACCTTTTTATTCATCGCTAAACTACATAACGCTGATCTTTCAAATCTCTCCATTTATGGAGCTCTTTCTATGCTATCAATAACTTTCATTAGTCTTCTCTATACATCTTATTTCTGTTATACCAAAACTTAATTCAGCATTATGATATAATATTTTCAGTACAATTCTCTATCCTTCTAAGTGTATCCTTGCTTGACTATGGTCAGTTTCACAGCTCTGTTCACAAGGTGCTGAACAGCGACTGTGAAACTGACCTGAGTGATATTAATGTCATGCTGATATTTGGGAAATCTGCTCACAGTTCACTGGTGCACATTGAGTATGCCATATGCTTAACCATGTGCTAAACTTAATATTCTTTAATAAAAGTTTAGCTTCTACAGATATCGATAGTTTAAGTCCCCTACTCCGTAGGGAAAAGTTTCCTACTTGCCATTGAATTTTTCAAGCGCTGATGGATAACTAAAAAGACAGCAGGTGTCAGAATACTTCATCTATATTTTTACCATCTGAAAGAACTGCATGAGAGCACACTCAGAAAGAAAAAAGGAGCAATTGCTTATTATCACATTTTGAGACTGGCCAAGAAGAGAAAAGAACAAAGTTATGCAAGAGCAGCTCCACACACTCTAACCATGGTCCCCATTGCAACTCAGCAACATCTCACAATCAAAGACAATAGACATATTAAACAATATTGGCATGGTACTTGATGTGCATCTATTGGCAGGAGAAAATCAATTACCAATGCAAACAGCTGTGTGTGTGCCAGGTTAGCACCCTGCCTACCAAGCATCAAGGAGATTTGAGGCAAGGTACCAAGAGTTGTTTTGTCACCACCTTTTCAATAAGCTTTTTTATTAAAAAAAAAAAAAAAAAAAAAAAAAAAAGGTGATTGATTAGTATAGAGCTATAGTTGGCCATATTGTCGAAGTCAAGTGATTGCCAATGCTTTCTTGAGAGATAGAAGATTAGTGGCTTCTGTTTTAAAAAGAAAAAAAAAAGTACATACAGTATGTGGCTGCTGCTCCAGAAACAATCTGTGTCAATGATGATTCTTCACTGTTTTTCCACGAGCCAGATACAGTGTAGGTCACAGTCAGAAGTTGTCGAACAAAGTTCTCCCACCACCTCCAGTACTTCAGGTAGCAACAGTGGCTGACACAAAAACAGAAGAACTGACATTTGTCCCCTAAATATATTTCCCTATCTCCACAGAAGCAGACATCTCTGTCTCCATCTGAACAAAATGTATCTACAGAATAAGAATTCTAACAGTGACAAGAACTTAAGATCAGCCACTGAACACAAGCAGATTGGATTAAACTATCCCAGCACCCAAAACAAATCTGATGATCAGATCTCAGAAATCTGTGCAAAGTTGGAGCCTTGAATCAAGTCATGACCTGTTGTAATTTTATTGACCACTGATCTTGCATTAATCAAAATGAACCAAAGGCCGTTCAAAGGAATTCTCTCAGATCAGATGCAATCTCTCTTGCATCTGATCTGAGAGAAGGACAGGACCACTGTTTTGGATCATTGGATGTTTTCTGTTGTGAGGTGTCTTAACTAGTCTGTGGGGACTAACTGATTAGCAGAGGATTGGTGGTGCATTAAGCCAGGTCTTCATAACAAGCAAGGTCAGGTATTTTGCCCAAAGTGTCATCCAAAATCAGATTTACTCATAGTCAACTTTCAACAAGCTGAGGAAGATGGTATCACAGTTGTCTGAAGGATAGTTGCCCTACTAACTATGCTGAGGGGGATTGGGGAGGGTGAAAGGGGCATGGTGGTTGGAATCAAGAGGAGAGTCTCAAAGCCAAGTAACACACAGTGATGGCAGCCTAAAGTGGCTTTCAGAGTTCCTTTTCCTTCCACCCCTTCAAAACTCTTCCCCTTGTTAACTAGCAGTTAAGATAGGAAAAGCGTATGTATTAATATTTTTATGTGATTATGAATGGTTTTTATTCCAAATTAGTTACTATTTAATGTTGAGCTTACATCCTGGTCTCATCTCTAATAAATTTGAGGCCTGCTCCTCACTTGTATGTTTGAATTGAGAACACACTGCTCATGCCTGAGGCTCGGTGTTTGTCACGGAGGTCACAGAAGTCACGGATTCCGTGACCTCTGTGACTTCTGCAGCGGCCCGTGCAGTTGGCCTGGGAGCCACCTGCATAGCTCAAGCAGCCACTGGGCCAGTTGCACCAGCTGCTGTTGGGGCAGTCTCAGGCCCCCCCGCCCTTCAGCAGCAGGAGTTTGGGTATGCGGGGGCTCAGGGCTGGGGATTGGGGTGTGGGGTGGTGCTTACCTGGGGGGCAGGCTCCCTGAAAGGGCAACAGGAACTCCCCTCCCTCAGGTCCTAGCTCCATGTGCTGCTTCCTCCTGGCATGCTCTGCCCCCACAGCTCCCATTGTCCGTGGTTCCCATCCAATGGGAGTTGCAGAACTGGGGCTTGGGATGGAGCCGAAGCAGCATGTGGAGCTAGGAGCTGGAGGTCACCACTTCCCAGGAGTCGGGTAGGGAACCCCGTGGTACCCCCTCAACCTCCCATGCTGCCCCCCTGGGCCTCCTCCCCCCGAGTACCTGCAGCACCCCCAGGCCATCCAGCACCTGTGGCGGCCCCGGGCCCCACCTTCCGGAGCCACCCCTCCCCCAAGTTTTAGTCAGGAGTATACAGGCAGTCCTCAGACTTACGACACAATTGGTTCCTGAAAATTTTGTCATAAGTCGAAACATTGTAACTCAGAACTGCAATACAGTCCATTGCGGGACTGACCATCGTAAAGTCAAAACCAATGGTCGTAAGTTGAATCAGGGATCAATTCAGAAACATCGTAAGTGCCATTTGTCTTAATTCAAATGTCGTAAAGTCAAGGACTGCCTGTATAGTAAAAGTTATGGACAGGTCACAGGGTGTGAATTTTTGTTTACTGCCCGTGACCTGTCCATGACTTTTACTAAAAATACCAGTGACTAAAACGTAGCATTACTCATGTCTGAGATACATGGATCTCCAAGAGAGAGGAGGTAGAACCAAGAAGATAGGGTCTTGTTATAAGCAGAAAAGAAAGTTAATGTATAGTCTGACATGAGATTTCCACCATAATGATGCCACTTTTCTGCAAGGTAATTTTCCTCCATTTTTTCATGGCTTGCCCTATACTTGGAATGGTTGCCGTCTTCCTTGTGCAACAAATCACCTCCCTTAAAACCTACCTTTTAAAAACAAACACATCTTTCTTCAGCAAAGCCTTTCCCTGACAAACACAAATTACTGGGCTCAATGCAGTGGTACCTGGGTGAAATTTAATGGCTTGTGATGTACAGTCGATCAGAATAGCTGATTTAATGATCCCTTCTGTCCTTAAAATCTATGATTACCTATGTAAGATGAACTGTGCATTGTGTTTCAAAATAATGTCCTTAACAGCTGTAGTCTCTCATATATAAAGAGCCAGCCACTTTCCTTATTTGTTTATGTGGCACTGTGAGCTAGCAGTGTAGATCAAATATATACAGTATGTTGGATGATGGGAAAGGTTTGAGCTGTTGTTTAAGTTTGCTGCCAAGCATGGGAATTTTCAAATCCATGCAGTAAGCTAACTGGGTGCTGCTTTCTTTTAAGCATTAAAAGAACATTCAAATTATTCCATCATATTTTGCTGACCTCTCTGAAACTGCTATAGCACTTTGTAACTAAATGCAGCACCCCCATTGCCACCATAAAGCTCTAAATATAGCAGTTTGATTAATTAATAAATGCCAGATTCTGCACAAACTATATCTGAACACAGCCTATACCTTGTCAGACAGTACTGTGTTTGATCCTGTCTGAAATATTTTCAGCTGCTGTCAATCCCTACTACTAACTGTAATAATTTAACTGTGAAGTGGCTTCTCTTTGAATGGCAACTATCTGTCAGAATAAGGGGATGATTACAACATTGAGCTATAAATCATAGTTTGTATAAGATGTCCAAGGAGACAGGGTCCTTGCCCTTTCAATATGAAATCTTACATTTTCCCTCCAAATATGTACTAATATACAGATGGTACTAAATGGAGAGATGCTACGAACACCAGAAAGAACACAAATAATATAAAGGGAGCAAAAAAAAATAAAAATAGGAATCTGGCCAGGGAATTTTTCACTTGACCAGAGCTCAAAGAGCCAGGAAGCGATGAGATTAATTCTGGACAAATGCAAGCTAATATAACTGGTCAGAAATAACCCAAGAAAAGACATTCAGAGCCACATTATGCCAGAAAGACACAGGCCCACATTAGGAGGTATGCAAAGCCACACTCCTGGAGGAGGCATATGGCCTGTATAAGAGGAGAAGTTTTAGTTTACCACTGTTCATTTAGGTAAGAAAAGTGTGGTGCGTGTTTTTTTTTTTTTTGGTTTTTTTTTTTTTGTTACTTAAATAGCCACTGGAAGCCTTCTTGTCCACTTTTCTCCTTAGATAAGGAATTAGATTCTTGTTTGAAAAAATCTCAAACATCTCTAAAATCATAAAAGTCCATTTAAATCATACTTTTTAAAATAAGTTCTTCAAAAAAGTATTGTTCTTTCTAATTTAACATTGGATACCCCCAGGCTCTTATAGCAAAGTAACTTTAAAAATGTGTGTGTTATTTTTTAAAACAAGACTAACAATCTCCTCTCCCTAGTAATCTAATGGGGTTTTGTTCTTAATACTCTGTTTTTTTTCTCATGTTTGTATCTGACTCCTTATTTCCTTATCTTTTCCCAGGAGCAGTTGGTCATCATGGTGACAGCCTAGCAGAGAAGATATTTTCTGTGCTTCCTCGACTTCCTGGCCACACAAACGATGTGATGGTTAATATGGTGGAACTCACTGCACTGCAGACTAAAGATGAAACTTGCAATATTATAGCACCTGGCTGCTTGGCACAACCAAAGTAAAACTGCTTTTATTCTTTGCTTTTTAAATAACAGACTTTTTTGTGTGGTACAGGAGAAGAGAACAATAACCGTATGTCCAGAAAAATGCAAGATTATGGTTTTAGTGCTATTGAAATAGATTCTGAAATAATAATCCATACATACACATGTACAACGGAGGGTGAAATAAGCTCCTGATAGAGGCAGAATTTCAGTTCTTCAGGTTTATTTTTTAAAACTAAAACAATCCAAAATAAATCAGAACAGATAAGCCGTGTCCTTCTACCTGGCCCTTCCTAAGGCATCTACCTCACAAGACTTCTGCTCCCACATAGTGAGTATCTCTAGCTAGGTGTTCCAGCTAGCTGGGGTGGAGAGCCTCCTTCCAGGTTCTGTCTCCTTCCTGCTCGTGTAGAACTCTTCCTAACTGAGCTGCTTGCTGGTGTTCTACCTGAGAACCAGGTGACTTGCAGCCTATCACCATATCCCTGGCTTCAAACACCTCACTGAAAGAGGGAGCTAATTAGGATTTCCTACATTTCATCCTATAACCTTTATTTTATAGGGGTCCTCGGTGCCCATTACCCTCTCCCCACTCCCACCCCAGACTAGCTAGGTGCTGCTGGGTCCAGCTTCTGAAGCAATGCACAGCTGTATGTTTCTTCAGTCTGTTCTTCAGGGGATACATTTGCTCAGCTAGTTGGACTTTACCTTTACTGCTCTGATGTCTGGGTTAGCAAAAATAAACCATTTATTGGATCTTCAACCATTTTTGAAGGTGCTAATTGGTCTTTTGAGCTTTACTTTAAGAATGTGGTCTCCTCAGACTCTAGGGGCTGGTCTACACTGGCACTTTACAGCGCTGCAACTTTCTTGCTCAGGGGTGTGAGCAAATACCCCCCCCCCCCCCCGTGCTCAACAAGTTTCAGCGCTGTAAAGCGCCAGTGTAGGCAGTGCACCACTGCTGGGAGCTGTGCTCCCAGTGCTGGAAGCTACGCCCCTCGTGGAGGTGGGTTTTTAGAGCGCTGGGAGAGCTCTCTCCCAGTGCTTTGTCGCAACTACACAAGCCACGTTAAAGAGCTGCCACAGCAGTGCTTTAATGTTGCCAGTGTAGAAAAGCCCCAGGAAACAGCTCCACTCTGCTGAGTTATTTTAAAGCAGATTCTAGGGTGGCTATTAGCACCTTTTACGCTGTTCTGTGGTTTACTGGAGGTGCTTGTGTTATTTGTACAGCCATGTTTATATCTCCACATCACTCACAACTGGAGAAGTACTACATGGCCTGAAAAAGTTCACATCTCCAAATCAGAATGCTATTCTGGCTCATTCAGGCCCAGTTTATTTAATCATTTCTAGAGACTATGAAATGTTTGAAAACAGTTTTCAATTACTGTTGGCATTTCCATTATGCTGAAAGTAGCAGAATCTGTGACATTATCAGAATGGAAGTCTAACTATTGTAAACTAGTTTCCATTCTTCTTCAACACAAGTCTGTTTTAATGGTCGCATTACAAATATTGAACAGTGTGAAATGCCTAAGTTCTTCTGCAATACTTAAATTGATTTATAATCCCTAACAATGAGCTCCCATACTGATGCTGCTGTGAGTGATCTCTCGCTTCATCAAAATGGCTGTTGCCAATGGTAGCAAGCTCAAAAATGCTAGTTGTAATTAAAAATGTTAGCATACAGATATAAAGTACAGTTTATGCATGGCAACAAGTGATTCTCTGCTTGTAAATTTTCCAGTTTCTGTACGGAGTGAAGGTAGCAGAACCTCTGTCAGGGAAAGGACTAGTAATTTAATGTGTCACAGCAGTGGACAGAGTGGCACTTTACACAATGGCTTGGGAACGATTGTGCCAAATTCAGGGGCATTTCACAAATGCTGACTTCTATATTCAGAATATTTTCAAATACTTAAAAATGTTTTTCCCCCCCCCCGAGTTAATATTCAATATATTGTGGTGGGGGAGGAGGAGGAGGAGGAGAAAAGTCGGCTCCATCCACACAGCTTGCTGTCTTTAACGTTTTAAAGGAATGTTTCTCCAATAGAAACATCTGGGCTCAGTTACGGGGTTAGCAAACAGAATTAATGAATAATTTATGGCTGG
Source organism: Trachemys scripta elegans (assembly GCF_013100865.1). Taxonomy (NCBI): domain Eukaryota; kingdom Metazoa; phylum Chordata; order Testudines; family Emydidae; genus Trachemys; species Trachemys scripta. The sequence continues at coordinate 89,376,387 of NC_048302.1, forward strand.
TGTGGTGAAATAAAGCAGGGTTCTTTTCTTAAACCTAAGGAAATAATGGGCTTCTTTAAAGATTTAAATGAAAATTTAAATGCCATATGCTGCTTAAGTTGTTATACTTTGAAGGTGATCTCTTGACGAGGAAAAAAGTTCAAGAATTGTTTTTTTAGAATTTTCAATTTTAATAGTGTTAGTAGTACAAAAAAAAGTTGGAGGAACAAATGTTGCATTAATATAATTATGGACACGTTGCTGTTCCAGCATGAATGGCTGCTAATCAAGAAATATTTTGAAAAGAGCCCAAGACTCTTATGATTTAAAGAATGAAACAATTTATGGAATGAGAGCTAAAGACATCCATGTTGGATCAGTACTATATGCTTCTCCATATTTTTTAAGTAGAAAAACCTTGCTCTTTCAAACAAAGAATGTATAATACGAGCAAAATAATGGTATGATGGAAACAGTTGTAGACACTTTTAAAAATGAAAGGCTGATATTGATGGCACCTTGGTCTTAGCATTTAGATGAGTTGTAGAATACTTTTGGAGTCAAGTTTGTATTCAAATAATTTCAGTTACTTTTCTCATTAAAGACAATGACAGTTCTTTGGGGGATGCTTTATGTCCTCTTTGGGTGAATATCTGTGATTCTGTTGACTTGAACCATTTGTCCACTTGAGGGCAGAATTTGGTTATTTATCTCAATAAAAAAAAATGGCAGTCTATTTGTGGCCCCCCCATTACCGTAGTATCTGATCACCTCACAGTTTTACATTTATTTATTCTCACAACATCCTGAGCTGTATTATGAGGCACAGAGAGGCTCAGTGGTCACACAGAGTGTGTGGGAAAACAGGGACTTGCACCCAGGTCTCGCAAGTCCTAGGCTAATGTCCTAACCACTGGGCCATGATGAGTAAGAACAAAGTATACTGACTAACATGGTGCTGAAATGTGAGAAATTTAAATGGCACCTTTTATTATTAAACCATATCTTATATCATGTGTTTTCAGTATCAAATTAGACAAATTATAATCAGGTTGGTTATACATATATAAGTGACTTCCTGAATGCAGCTTGTTTTTCTTATCCCTCCAAAACACTTGGGAACTTGTAAATATCTCCTATGTATACATTTTGGACCAGCTTTGTGATAAAATACAACTCAGTAAAGGGCCAGACATTTATGCAGAAGATAAACAGTTTTTATAAAACATGAAATGGGCCATTAGCTACTTACTGTAAATGTTTTGTCCATGAAAATGCAAAAACATACTCTAATACATTTAACATTTGGACTGCTGTGCCTAAAGCAATTCAATAGGTAATAGTAGCTAAGGTGTCTAGACATTTTTGACAAAGCAATTAGAGTCATTAAATCATCTGGGTTTGCATTGGTAAAAATAACAAGCTGAAAATGTGGTGATCTTGTTCATTGGTGTGCGATTCAGTAAACCTTGAAGTGCAGACCAGATGTTTAAAATACGATACACTACAAAACTTTCTATTATTTTTCCCCCATATAAAACATTGGCAGTGGAAACTTAATCATCCATTGAGAAACTTTGGTAGATTTTTTTTTTTTTAGTCAGTGCCTCATATTCAAAGAATATGCTGAAGCTGAAAGCATGTTTCTTTCTCAGTCCTAAAAATAGTAATGCACCTGTTTAACTTTAGGCACATCTTATCGTTGGATGGTGTGTGGGTATACACGTGCATGTTCATTTGGTCTTAAACAGTTAGCATTTTTGTTTGGATATCTACGCTGATCTTACTGTAATTGTAAATCTTCACATTTCAGAAAATACTTGACTTGTTACAATTTAAACTAGGAAGAAAAAAAATCCTAAAAAAATCCATCTCTTCCATTATATTTACTTCTTGCAGATGATGTGGTAATAAGAGTCATGCAGCATACATATGGAACTCCTCATAACCTCAGAGGCAGTTTGAGTGCAGATCTGGGGCAGCATGTGGCTTCAAAATATCCTAGATGGCTTATGGTCAGTATTGATGCTGGTGGTTTTTAAGTGTCCTGTTAAAAGCTTTGAGCACACTAATGATGATAGTCCTTGTTAATAGGATACTGGTCTGGGCGAGAGGTGACCTGGGTACTAATTCCAGTTGTGTCATCAACTTGTTATGTGTCCTTGGGCAAGTCACTTCATCTCTTTGTGCTTGTTTCCTGGGACAGGGACTGTCTGTGTGATTGTCCAGTGCATAGCAAAAAGGGTCCCTGATCTCAACTGGGGTTTAATAAATAATAGTACTAAAGGACATAATTAACAGTAAGTTATTGAAACTCTCTTTGCCTATGTTTATTTTTTCATTTTCTATGTTTATTTTTGCATCATCTACAAATCTTAGTTGTGTGCTGTTTTTTAATGCATTCGACGACTTATTGATGCTGGAAGGATGAAAAAGACTATATTAGAGCTACTGTGATACTTGGATGTAAGCATCCAACAATCATACATAATGCAAATTAATGAAGATAGGCTTAATTGTTCTTGCATGGTGAAGAAAAAGAGCAACCAGCACAACCATTAAAAGAAAAAAAAATTTCTACCAGTATTGGAAAAACGAAACGGGGGGTGGAGGGAAAGCTTATTTCCAGTGGCAGGGCATTGTTTCAGCTATTGTACATACATGCTTTGTCCTTTTGACATATGTTCTTGAACATAGTTTAAAAAATATGAAGCACTATTTTTCTTTAATGCTGAATAAATGACACACTGAACATTAACAGTCATATTGGATAATGGTTTCTTTTTGTAATTTTTTTTTTCTTTTTTGGCATGCGACAGAAAACTTTGGTTTTCAAAAGGTAAATCAGAACGGTTGTGTTTTTGAATGAAAATTTGTATTTCATAATTAGAGTAACTAAATTACCTCCATAGCAAGCTGATGATATCTGGTTTCCTTAGATCAGTGCTTCTCAAAGTCGGGCTGCCGCTTATTCAGGAAAAGCCCCTGGCGGTCCGGGCCGGTTTGTTTACCTGCTGTGTCCGCAGGTTTGGCCGATCGCGGCTCCCACTGGCCGCGGTTCGCTGCTCCAGGCCAATGGGGGCTGCGGGAAGTGGCGCGGGCCGAGGGATGTGCTGGCCGTTCTTCCCGCAGCCCCCATTGGCTTGGAGCAGCGAACCGCAGCCAGTGGGAGCTGCGATCGGCCGAACCTGCGGACGCAGCAGGTAAACAAACCGGCCCGGACCGCCAGGGGCTTTCCCTGAACAAGTGGTGGCCTGACTTTGAGAAGCACTGCCTTAGATGTTAGTATAATAAAATCCAGATTGTGCTTAATTGAATACTATTGTTGAAGGACTAGGAAAATATCCCAGAATGATGGAGGGTGAGGCTCCTTTAAATGTAAAATATGTGTGTGTATGTATTCTTGTATCCCTCTCTATATTGAGCTGTTCTCTTTTATCCATTGTACAGACTTGCATTTCATCAGTCCAGTGCTGCTTGGATTTTCTGCCTGTGTCACATGCATTTGGAGGTAGAGATTCCTCTTGTGACTCTTTTTCAGTTTTTTGACAGTTCCCCCCTGCTGGACAGTTTGAGGTACTGCACTCAGGTTTGGAAACCAGTGTCCTGCCTTCAGGACTACCCTGATTCCAGACATGATAATGGCCTTTTTAGACTCCCTCCCTATATTAGCCAAAAAATAGTTCTGGTGAGTGCATGTGGGTGTTTATTGAAGGATTGATAGAAAGAGCTAAGGGAATTTTCTGCGTTCTTCCCAGCAGTAGCAGAAGTTGCAGCAGATCCAATACTTAAAATCAAAGGTGCTTTCCCTTTCAGATCTATGTTCCTGCAACTCCATGCTCCCATCTGCCTGCAGCAGGATGACTCTGTGGACCATTTGGGGCTCTTTTCCAGAGACAGGATTTGTTTTTTTAGGATTTTTCTGTCAAATTCTCCTGCCTCTCCAATTATCAGAAGTCAGATGCCTTCTAGGAGAAAGTGTCTGGTCAGTCTGAGGAAACAAAAATGCCTGAAGGATGGTCTCTCATTCCCCGGCTATTAGAGTGGCTGGCTTTCATTTATAAATTTTATGTATCCCATAGTGTCTAGAACCCTAGGAGGGCCCTAGAACCAATGCCCATCCCTGTCTCACAACCCTTTGTAATCTCCCAACATCTGTTTGTTCCACATGGATATTGAACAGACTTCTAGTCCAGGGTCCCATGCAGGCCTGAAACCTTAATACAGTCATTATCTAAATAATCTTTTTGACTTGAAGATCTTGCCTTCCTAATCTCCTCCTCAGGACCCCAAAAATGGAAATTTCAGACAGTATGGCAAAGTTGACCTCTTCAGGACTTTGTTCGTTCCATAGATGTCTAACTGTAGTCCTTTTTTGCCCTTATCACCAGGACTACCTGTGCTTTCTAATTGAAGGGGGTCACTTCCATTTTCTGCTGGTACTTTTCAGCTTCCAGTTCCTTTGCTTGTAGAAAGGTTCAAGTAAGTTTCAACATCTCAACAGAGTATTTCTCAGCACTCTACAAGTGTCAACTCACTAACATCTTCTGATGATCAGCATGATAATAGCATTGCCCAAGGCCATATCTTTGTCTTTGGAGAATTTTCTCATCAATCATTGGAGCTTCCAGAAACAAGTTATTTTCTGACCCTTCCTCTATCAGTGTAGCTATCCTTTGTGTTATCTTTTCACTTCAAAACTTATGAAGGGCAAGCCTCTGACTAATTCACCCGCAATCAGAATAACAACTGACACCAGGTTATTGGGGTGGGGGGCACAGATGGGCTCCTCTATGGTTCAGGACAAACTGTTATTCGGGGAATCCCAACGTAACACTAATTTCCTGGAGTTGCAGGTGGTAAAGAATGCAATATTTAATTTGCTCCAGAAATGTTCCCCCATGGAAAGTGACAGGAAAAATCATAGTGATATATTTGAACCTCCAATGTGGAGCAAAATCAAAAGCCTGAGTCATGAAATGAGCTCTCCTACTGTGTCTAGCACAACAGGGTCTGTCCATCAAAGCCATGTATGTTCAACATAAAAGCAACAAACAAACTGACTGTCATAGCTGATGTGAGCTAAAATCAGAAGAATGGAAACCAAATCAGTCAGATTATTGAGAAATGGTTCTTTCTTCAAATGAACCTATTTGTAAGTGAAAGGAATATTTGCAATAGAAAGGAAATGAGATTTTGTACCTGCCACTGAAGCCCGGAGGTTGGTGATTTCTTTTTCTTGGACAGAGTGATTTACGCCTTTCTCTTCTAATTTCGAAGGTAGCCAGTACTATCAGACAGTGGGTACGTCCAGACTGCCTGCCGGATCGGAACTGAAAATTCCAAAATGCAAGTGTACCTATCAGCCTTATTACATACTGTGGAATTATTCCTTGGCTCTTCTGCTGGGTACAAGAACAGCCCGTGTATGAGTGGAAGTGTGATTCAGAAGCCCATACAGTAGAATAAACCTGCTTTCTCTCAAAAGAGTAAAAGATGATATAATAAACTAATGGGAAGAACACATGAAAGCTTCTTATTTTGATGAAGGAGCAATGTTTGGGAAGGAAAACAAGGGTCTGCCTCATAGCTGGCAACTTGTTTTGTTGCAGTTTTTTGAAGTATGGTTAAGAGTCTCTCAAGGTTTTTTTTATACAAACTCAAGCTTCAGTGTCTGCTGTTGCAAATTATACAGGCTAAAATTTAAGTTCAAGGCGTGAAACATTTATCTGGCACTTAGTGGTTTGAAAACTAAGCCTACTAGCCAGACTGCAAAATACGGCACTGCCACAACTCCTACATTTAAAAAAATTATTTAATTCCAAGGCATTGGCAATCCCCTTTCTGTCTAATACATAGCTTACTACATCTCTCATGTTTTTGTTAGGTCTTCTTTCTCTCTGTAGCGTCACACTTTTTCTTCTTTTTATGTTCCTGTAATATATCAAAGTGATGTTTTCAGTGTGCCTCATTTTTTTCCCCTACATTCTTTTACCTTCTTTACTCCCCACATTTTTTCTTCTGTCTCTTCCTTTGTATTTTCTGTCCCTCCACTGTTTTCCCTGAAATCAATCATTTCTCCCTACTTCTCATTTCTAATTTGTAAGACCCTTGTAAGAGGCAGGTACTTGTACTTGTGTCCTGTGAAGTGCTTAGCACACTAGTTGGTACTATAAAATACTTAATAATTGCTCTCTCTCTTTTCCTGCCTTCTCCATACCCCATGACCTTTTTACTAGGCACCTAATTTAATCCTCTGTTTTATAAAATGATGGGTCCCTCTGTCCAGTGACAAGTCAGGTCATTTTCCCCATTCCCACCCTCTAGGACTGGGCTGCATTGTGGGTTTCCTACCGGGAAGCTGTCCCTTGACATTTCTCAGGGATACCATCTTTTGTAGCCTCTGACTAGTAGATTTCTGTTCAGTTTGAAACTCCCGTCCCCTCTGGCCGCTGACCAGGGAAAAGAAACCTTTTCCTTCTCTCTTTCACTGCATTCGCATCCCAGATCTGTAAGAATGATGATGTCTGTGGACCTTTCTTTAACTAACTGTCCCTCAGCCTCTGATGGGTTCTAGTTCCCAGTCAGTAGCTCCAGTACCTGCTCTACTGGTGGTGCTGGTTGCTTTCCCAAGATATCCCCGAGTGACATTGACATGATTCTTGTCAATTTCATAGCTGCTCTGCCAGATCCCAGTAACAGCAGTGAAAATTAACAAAGCTTGCAAAGCTCTGAGCAGCAGCAGAAGTACAAGGCCTGTCAGTCTTCAGATTTTGGAAGACAGCATTGCATTGGTTTGTTCTCAGTTCATGTTTGGAAGGTTTTGATTGGATCCATGAAGAATAGAATGTTCGTTTTATAGACTTTAAGGCCAGATGAGACCATCATGATAATCTGGTCTGACTTTCTGCACATGGCCAGCCACAGAACCTTATCCACCCACTCCTGTAATAGGTGAGGTTACTGAAGTCCTCAAATCTTGATTTAAAGATTCCAAGTTACAGAACCTTCACCATTTGCTCTAGTTCAAATCAGCAAGTGACCCCTGCTCCACTCTGCGGAGGAAGGCGAACCTTCCTCTCTCTCCCCCTCTCCCCCACCGTGCAATGTCTGCCAATTTGACCTGGGGGAAAATGCCTTCAACCCAAACAGGATGATCAGTTAGACTCTGAGCAAAACGGGGAGACCTACCAGCCAGACACCTGGAAAGAATTCTTTGTAGTAGCTCAGATCCCTCCCCATCCAGTGTCCCATCCTTGACCATTGGAGATATTTGCTAATTTTTTTTTTTTTTTTTAATATAAAGTCTAGGTTCTGGAGAAGTTTGGTACTCAACCAGGAAAGATTCTAATTCACTGTGGGAGAGTGAATATTTCAGGCCTTATTTAAGTTGTTCCCCTAATGTATTTATTTAAACAAAATAAGTGTTAAGCCATTTTTAATTACTAGAAACAGCAATGGAATATAAAATGTTGATAGTTCAACTTTTAGTCCAAGCTGTAAATATACAATTGAGAAGAAGGAAATGAAACTTGACAGTGAAATTTGCAGGTCATATTACTGACATGGGGCCATGTCCTGGCTTCAAAAACTTCTTATAGAGGCTAGAAAATACAAAAATGCTGATTGAAAGGAGCTATGCTTTAGTCATAGCAAGGAGATGGTGAATATGAGGCGAAGCGGCAACATCCCTCAGTCACCTTCTTTGTGTGTAAGCCCTTCCCTTTTCTTATCTGTCTGTACATGCGTGCAAGCATATATGCATGGGGGTGGCACCAGAAGACAATTGCTCAAATAGGAAATATCTTCTCCAACATAGATTGTTGAAGACGTACATAAACCCAAATAAAATCCAGATATCTTGGTGTAGGTCAAAATTCTGTCTTCTAGTCACTCTGTGGTAGACACTATACATCTGGTCCTTTGTGATAGGATCTCCAGAATAGTGGATGATCTTGTGCAATGTAGGAATGGTTCCCTCTGTCTTCTTGGCAGATCCCTCGGAGTATGGAAACAGTTATACAAAAGAGAATCTGAAGTTAGTGCTTTAGGCTTTATTAGAGCGGGTCTCAGTTCAGTTTGGATGGGTACAATCAGCCAGATTAGGCTTGCATGAGGTCTGCAAAAGTAAGACCATGATTTGCTTTGCAGTCCTAGTTTGTACTGCAGTAATGACATATACAACTTTGAAGTAAGGAAGGAAAGAAAATAAATACCAAACGTTCTATGCCTAGAGGACCAGATCCTCAACTGGTGTAAATCGGCATAGCTCCATTGAAGTCAGTGGGGTGCTACATTGTTGCTTAACAAATTTAAAATAGTAGAACTTTGTAATGTAGAGCCTGACTTAGGTTAATTCATCTATTTATTTAATTTTGGGGGCTCTAAGTCTCCATTACTAGAATAGTTGGATTGGCAGAAAAAGTGTTTTAACAGATCAGTAACATAAAAATTCATATAAAGTTTGTGGGTGCTGTGTCATTTAGTTAAAGGATGATTTCGCCTTCTGTGATGAAAAAAACATCCCCTTGCATTTAAACACGCAGAGCAGCTTCACAGCCTACAGTGGAATGAATTCCTAGCTGGGAGCTTGCTTCGGTAACTGCATTTAAGGCCAGAGAACTAGAGAGAGGTCAGAGGATCATGTACCAAAAGGTGGCCTTGCAAATAGAAAACATTCAGAGGCAAGGGGATTCCTGGCATTCCATGGGATCAGAATTTCCATTTCTTGTTTTATACAAATAGAAGAAAATGCAATTTTAGTGTTTGAACATTTTCAGTCATATTATCTGCTTCTTCTGCAAAAAGTGATCCAAAATATTAGTTTTACATGTATCCAGGACATCTATTGGATAACTAACGAGCACATCTGTAAAAATGGACTTGGCACTCTGAATATAATCCCTGAATGTAGATTCAGTTGTCAGCACCTCATTATTAACTGCTCTTTCATTGGAATTGTTTTTATTAAAATAACCTTCTGTGACAGTGTTAAAACAGACCAAAAGTTATTTTAAATCATTATTATGTTACATGTAGAATTCCCAAGTAATACATATGTTGTAAGGATCAAAATTTATTTTTAGCATAATTCATTTGCTTTGTCCAAAAACTAAATTCAAATCCCCTGACAAATGACTCTTTAATATGCATTTCGTGAAGAGTTACTTGGCAAGAGTTTTAATATGTCTTGTATTGTGCAAAATATCTGACTTGTTAGCTTTCCGTTAACTAGACTCCTACAATTATAACTCAGTCTGGTATTCTCTATAAAATTATCTCGCAGCTCGTATGAATAAAATGTTTACAGAATAATTTCAATGGGATGCGAGGCAACTAGTAGAAATTCGGACAGGTCTGAAGCAATGCTTGTGAGTAAGGGGTTTTGCTGAGGTAGTTCATGCATGCTGTTTTTTTAAGGAGTTTGGCCATAACTAGAGAAACAGGAGGGGCATTTTGGAGTTATGCCGGCATGCTCTCTCAGTATTAAGGCCCATATTGTTATAGTGGGCAAGAGTGGCTGTTATGTTCTGCTTATCTAGAAAATGTGCCCATTTCTCTTGCATGTGGACTTCACCATGCTCAGTCACATTTGGACTAGATTTCTTAATGTTTGTCAAATTGTAGCCTCCACTCCAACTGTTGTAGAAAAAAGCTGCTCACTTGCTCCTCAGAGTAGGAGGAAGGGGAATCTGTTACGACTACTGTTGCAGTATACACTAATGGCCAATATGACATAGGGGAAAAAAATCAGGTATGGGCAGGATGTTCCTTAATCATCCAGTGCGGGCTTTCTTGCATTTCCCCCTTAAGTATCTGGTATAGTCCACTGTTGAGAACAGAGAACTGGGCTACTGGTTTGGTCTGGCAATTTTTTCATTTTTGTTAACTCATTTAAAGGTGAACTGCAGTGCTTAAACAATGATGATGATTTGTACCCTTGTATTTTTTCTGCTCCATAGTGAATAAAGTAGGCTGTCACAGTTTCAGGGTATCCATTCTCCGTGGTCCATTCCAGGAGAGGAGTCTCCTCTCAGGTCTCCAGCCATTGCCTGTCTCTGGGCAGGGAACCTTGTCCCACTCCCTTCTGACTCAGGGTTTTAAGGCTGCACAGCTCCCTGCCTTACACCGTGATATCCCCAGCAAGCCAGTGACTGCCTGATGGCCAGTGCCTGTGCTTTGCTTTCTCTCCGAGGGCTATGAACGGAGTGTATTGCCAGCAGTTACAAGTTACCACACAGCTCTTTTTAAGCAAGCACTACAAAGAAAACATAGTAAAAACAATAAACAGTGGGGCTAGTAGGTCATAGTCAGTCTAACCCTTCCTAAATGGCTGGGACCTTCCTTGGACAGAATGTCCTACCCATTTACTGGATCAGAAAGAAGGTCCTGAGTCCGTTTAAACCTAATCTTTAAAAATAAAAAGCCCTTTCTTTTTTGTTGGTCTCTGGAAAACCCAGTTTGAACCAATATATACAAGCATCTCCCTACCTCTCTGGAGGTGTTTTACACCTAAGGTGGTTCACCTTAACCACCCCCTACTGTTTTTGGTTTCTGGAGGAGCAGTGATAACCCTCCCTCCTGGAGTTGCATACAGTCGCTGTCCCACAGTGATAAACATAATACCATATAGTCCTGAAAGATCTTGCAAAGGGTGGGGGGAGGGATAAGGGGAGGGACAGCAATAGCTGTATACTCTCTACGGAATAATGTAGGCCTCAGGATTTTTACAGTTTGTTTTTAAACATTAGAAATATCCTGTCTACATTTCCTCTTTTTGAGGGAGAATTCCATGGTCTAGAGAACTAATGGATTTTATGACATCACAAGACTGACATCTGAGAAAAGAAGGAATTTTTAGGGTATGTCTACACTGGAAACTTGAAAGCGCTGCCACGGGAATGCTCCCGCTTTGAAGTGCGAGTGTGGTAATCTACCTTCACGAGGGGATTAGCTCCGAGCGCTGGGAGTGCGGCTCCCAGTGCTCAGAGCCTGTCTACACTAGCGCTTTAAAGTGCTCAGACTTGCTGTGCTCAAGGGGGTGATTTTTCACACCCCTGAGCCAGCAAGTTAGAGCGCTATAAAATGTAAGTGTAGACAAGCCCTTAGTCAGATTTTTAAGCTTTTTTTCTATCCATTTTTGTAATTTAATTCAGATGCCTGACTAACACTTTAGAGAAAAACTTCCTTTGCTGAAGATTCAGTTGAGAGGTGAGAACGTTTCTCACTTTGCACTTCAGTCCTCCAGTAGGAACAGGAAAGTCGATTTTAAAAATGATTAGTCTGACTTTACTGCCCATAATGTGGAAGGCATCTTCCCCTCACACAGGAAGACTTAGGGTATGTCTTCACTACCCGCCGTTTCTGCGGGTAGCAATCGATTTATCTGGGATCGATATATCGCGTCTTAACCAGAGCGAGCGGCGGTAGCGCAGTTGACGGGGAAGCCGCAGCCGTCAATCCCGCGCCGTGTGGACCCCAGGTAATTCGATCCAAGATACTTCGACTTCAGCTACGCTATTCGCGTAGCTGAAGTTGCGTATCTTGGATCGATTCCCCCTCCCCCCCAGTGTAGACCGGCCATTAGTCCCTGCCCCTGGTCAGTTTACCATATAAGAAGACAAGCAGGCATGAACATAACTTTTATATATGTTATTAGAACAAATAAACATTACCTGTACCTGAGTGCCCTTCAATCCACTGGTTATTAGTTAGTCAATTTCCTTTAGTTATCATAGAAGTGAGTCTTGAGGAAGAATTTGGAGGATAAGATGGTAGTTTTGCAGGATGAGAAGGTAGTGGCTTTATGGTTCAGTTCAGGAAGGGTGTTCCATGCACAAGGCAGCACATAAGAAGGTGCAAAGATTGTTGTGGAAGAAACAGATAAGTCAAGGTTAGCAATATTAGTAGAGCAGTGAAAATGTGGGGAACAGACAAGATAATAGAGAAGAATGGATAAGTAGGGAGCGGGAGGTGTATCTCTAAGGTTAAAAACAATTTATTTTTAAAATCTCCAAAGCCATTTTTTTTGCATCCATAAAGGGTGCAAATAAAAAAAACCCCTAAAATCCTCTTCCTTTGAAGTTCATATTTAAATAACTGTGTAGTGTCAAAGATGAGTTGTATCCTCCAAGTGGTATTGTATACAAAAAGTATCTTAATGACTGGTTTCTACCGAAATTCCAAAAAATGCGAACTAACAGTATCTGTCAGTCTTCTCTAAAGAGTTTTCAGCCTGAGTCTCAGATATGGAAAGCATTTCAGTCTCAAGTGAAGTTCATTCCTTATTTCTAGCCTTCGTTGTTGTTGTTTCTTGCTACACAATGAAGACTTACCTCTTGACTGCAGATGAAGAAAAGACACCCTGATATGTAAACAAACAAAGCCCTTCCCTCTCCCTGTCTCCACTGAATATCACAAGGTCCTAAAAGCCCTAATATTAAATGTTCCTAGGATCCTGAGGTTAAAAATAGAGTTAAAGTATGATGTTTCCTTGTAATTTATACTTTTTTTTATACTGAACATTGTTTATATTATACTGTTACCTTGAGGCCCCAACTGAGACGGGAGTCCTGTTGTATTAGGCATGTACAACTGTATAATAAGAGACAGTCCCTGTCGGGAGAAGGGGGTGTGGAGAGCGGTTGGGGCAGGCAGGGGACAGGGAACAGGGGGGGTTAGATTGGTCAGGGGTTCTGGGGGGGGGGCTGTCGGGAGAAGGGGGTGTGGAGAGCGGTTGGGGCAGTCAGGGGACAGGGAGACTTAGATGGGGGTGGGGTCCTGGGGGCAGTTAGGGTGGGGGGGGACAGGTAGGGGGTAAAGGGATTCGAAGGGGGGCGGGAAGTGGGAGGGGGCGGGGCTGGGGCGGGGCTAGGGTGGCACCCTGTGTCCTCTTTTTTGATTGTTGAAATATGGTAACCCTACCACTATACATATTTTCACTGTTGTTTCTATATTTCTTCCTATAAAATATAGTTCTGTTGGTAGAATTCCTTAAGAACTTGACCCATTTGCTCTGATATAGCACCACATTGAATAGTCTAATTTCTTTAGGGGGCTACTGTCATCTGTCTTAAAATGTGCCTTGCTAAAAGATGCCAGTAACACACTCCAAATCCTCTGAATTACAAATTCTGCTTCAGTTACTGTATGCTGTCTTCTTCCTTTTGTCTCTTAACATTCCTGAAAGGGAAGAATATAAAAATACAAATACTGCCAAAATGGCTCACATGTTAAGTGCTTCATATCATATGGTTTGCTTACATTTCACCTTTGTTTGACCTTGAAGTTTACAGGTTCAAGTGAATATTAATGGCCTTGGGAACAGCTAAACTAAACAGAACAGAAAGGCGGCGAGAGCTCATAGTTCACTAAACTACTGTATGATATATGGTGTCATTGAACTGTGCAATTTCATTTTTGTTTAACATAGTGAAATGCTATATACCAATAGAGTATCTTTTATTTAAGGGATTGCTGAAACTTGACCACGCCTCTCTTTTAAAAAAAGAAGTTGCATACAAATAAGTTTGGATACTCTTTAAGAAATGTTTCAAACAGCCAGTGTGTGTTATGCATTTTTACTTTTTTTTTTTAATGTTTGTGGGTTAGATTTGAACAATGAAGTGTTTTGCCTGAATATAAATGCTTTATTTATCTGTCCAAATAAACAGGTTTATAATCACAGATTTATGATCAAATTCTAGGTTTTACTTTGTGCCAGCCCTTTCTTTTTAGGAGTAATGTGCATTTTTCATAGAATATCAGGGTTGGAAGGGACCTCAGGAGGTCATCTAGTCCAACCCCCTGCTCAAAGCAGGACCAATCCCCAGACAGATTTTTGCCCCAGATTCCTAAATGGCCCCCTCAAGGATTGAACTCACAACCCTGGGTTTAGTAGGCCAATGCTCAAACCACTGAGCTATTTTTGACTACTTTTAGAATGCATAATATGGTTCCCAAGATTATTTTTCTAGGATTCTTGGTTGTTTTTCTTGTTGTGGGTTAGCACAGACCAACTACATTGAGTCTCACACAGTTACTATTGAAGTTGGAGGATACAGTGAGCTGATTTGAAATATGTTGTTATTCCCTAGACAGCTGGGTTATATCTTGCACATACAGCGATTAATATGTAAAGTTGTTCCATGTCACAGAGACTAAATATATATCTTAAACTTTGACATTCTAAAGCCTAGGAACTTCATGTGTGTTTGTGTGTCTGAGCACATTCTTCTAGATCAGCATTAAGTAGGACTGTGGTTAAGATGCTTGTCCTTGCAAATTTACAAGATGCTGGGTTGCAGGAAATGATTGATTAAAACTTCAGATACTGGTTTTGTTGGTGGTTTGGCAAATTATGAACTTGCTTAGAATGTTGGTTGACCACAGCAGACGAGATGGCACACACATTCTACCTCATACATGCATTTATCTGTAATATAGATTTGAGAGGCAGCTATACAATCAGTTTTCTAGGAACTTGGTAAACCTTACCATGCTGTGTGATATTTTTTTTCCCCTCTGGGGTCATCTCTGATATGCATAGAATCATAGCCAATCTTTTTGCGTAATTAAAACTTCAGTTTTTACTTTTACATTCCAGTTCACTCTCTGGAGAAAAATACGTCAAATGGAGTCAAGTTACTTCATTAATGGTTACCTGTAAAGCAAGAATTGTAAAATATTGGTGTTCTGCAGTGGGGTTTGGGTTAATCAGAGATGTTTCTAGGACATTTCAGGATTTCTCACTCTGCTGTGCTTGGAAGAACCTTTTGAATTCTGTTTGTTTTCAAGTTCTCCCACGCTCCATAAATGACAGGGAATACATTTTTTTGGAGTGTAGTGGTCAGTTTTATTGGAACACAATATTTTACACAAAACAGAACAATCTTTTAACTTAATGTTATCTCAAAGTAACATTAAAACAACACCATAACTCTTTGCATAGTCCTTATCTGGCTGAAACACAATTGTGGTTTTATGTATTCTCGGCATCACTTAAATGTTTTGAGAGTACCTCTGTGGAAAATGTATCTCCTCAGCTAGTATGAGTGGACTCTGGCCACTCTGCTTATAACAGGGTGGACCTAAGTCTTCTGGAGAGGATCCTTGACAAATTGAGACAATATTTGCCTTTTACTTTTAAAAAAGTCACTGGCCCTACCCATGGAGTGTGTGATCTTCCCCACTCTCCCTCCAATGACATTCAGCAGTCTGTGTGATCTTCCTCTAACTGTAGAGATGATTTTGGGAAAATACAGAAAGTTAATTCCATCAGTCACCTTTGAGATGAGTGACTAAACATGCCAGTATAACTTAACTTATCTAAGGCCCCCCTCTTCACTATATATTTTACTGTATCTAGGAAAGGTATTTGAAGGCAGTTCTACCTAAAACACTTTTTATGGCTATTTAGAAAGTGGTTGTCTTAACTAATCTAGAGCATAGTTTTAAAACTTTTTTGACTCCATTCATACTTTCTGGCCAAACTGTGATAGAAACCATTTTAACTGGGTCTGTATTTAAGCCATTTTAGACATTATACAAAATAAATAAATGAGTACAATAATATATGTGCGGGGGGAGGGGGAAGAGTGCTTTAGTGTTGGCATACACTACTTCTTCAAGCTGGTCCAATGTGTATTATGCTGTGGAGTGCACCTGTGCTCCATGCACCTCAGACTGGAAAATTCTTGCAAGCAGTGTCAGTTAGTCTGTGCCTGCACACCTGCTCTCCTCAGGCTCTGCGCTGAGGGCATAAGGGGAGGGGTGGACCATCCACTGCTCCTGTTCTGTCTTACTGCCACACAGCCTGCGTTGGTATCTCCAGTGTCCAGGTCATCTGCTTTCTCTTCAGCCTTCACACCTGTAAATATTTCAGAATTTTATCTTTAAGTACCGTGTTAATAGTTTTAGTGTATAGTTAGTGGTTAGTTAGATTTTTCACCTTGGGGAACCCCTCTGGTTCATGATATGGGAATTAGATTATGCCCAGAACATCGGGCTTCAAAAACCATGTCTCCTTCCCTTACACCTTCTCAGTCAGTGCTGCTTATACTGCTTTGGGGAAGTGCGTATTTCTAGCAGGTGCAGTATCTGTCGCTTGTTCCCTAGCTGGACTCGACAGGCACAGGAATTCCTCCTGAAAAAGCACCTCATGGAAAAGCTAACAGGCTTCAGTCAGAGCCAGGTTCTGTGTGATCTAATAGGGAGTCATACAATCTCTGCCCTCCAAGAGAGCCACCAGAGCTTCCTCCTGACCCAACAGAAGAGGAAGAATATGTGCTGGATCTGCCAATACCAACAAAGGTGTTTACAAAGGTGTTTACATGTACTAGCCTTCACTTTAGAATGTTGAACTATCTAATGCTGTTGACTAAATACAATTTTCTAAAGTACTCAAAATTCCAAAAATTTAAGAACAAGCTACCTCAGCAGGACAGGGCTCAATTTCAGGCCCTTATCAATGAAGGCATGTTGGTGGCTAGAACTTCATTGCAGTCTGCAGCTGATGCAGCTGACACTGTATTGAGGTTGGTGGCAATGCCATCAGCATTCGGGAGTTGTGAACCACCGTTGATGCTGTTTCCACCCAATCATCCCATATCCTTTCGTGGCTGTCTACTCTTTTCTCACAACTGGATTGCAATAACAATGGGCAAGTTGGTGTTGGAATAACCAGAATGGATTATATCCATCAAGTTCCTCTCCCTATTCCCTCAAAAAAACCCTTCCACATTCCACTTCCAGGACCATTCTCACAAGAAGATCCTTCTCCAGGAGGTGGAATCTGTCCTCCAATGGGAAGCGATAGAGTGATTGCCTCTTCAACATCAAGGAAAAGGGTTCTATACAAAATGTTTTCTAGTTCCCAAGAAGAAGTGAGGGTGGAGGCTTATTCTTCACCTGTGACAATTCAACTTTTTTTTCCATAAATTAAAATTCTGTATGGTTACACTGTCATTGATATAATACAATCCCTGGAAAAGAGCATATGGTTCACATCTCTCAATATGAAAGATACATATTTTCACATGGACATTCACCCTGCTCACAGAAAATTCCTCAGATTTATGGTGGATCTCAACCACGGTCAATACAGGGTGCATCCATTTGGCTTAGCAACTGCAGCCAGGTTCTTCACCAAAGTGTTTCTAATAGTAGCAGCAGAATTCATATGGAGCAGCTTCACCATCTTCCTGTATTTAGACGGCTGGCTTCTCATGGGCAGGACATTCTTAGAAGCCCTTCCACTGTTGTTGTTTCATCTTGTATCATCCCTAGGAGTCTGTGGGTATGTCTACGCTGCAATTAAACCCCTCAGCTGACTCAGGCTTGGACTGCAGTCAGAGCTCTGGAACCCTCCCACTTCACAAGATCCTAGATCCTGGCTCCAGCCCAAGCCGAACGTCTACTCTGTAATTAAATGGCCCCTTAACCTGAGTCCTCAGAAGCCTGATTCAGTTGACACAGGCCAGCAATGGCCATTTAATTGCAGTGTAGACATACCCTGTTTGAACATGGAAAAGTCTACCTCATTGGATGGAAATCACACCTAGAAAGTTCTTGTTCTGAAGCGGTGCAAACCATTCTCAATAATAACAGAAAGGTCTTCACCAGAAAATGTTACCTAGTCAAATGGAAACATTTCTCTGGGCCCTGCAAAATTACGTATCTCCAAAGCAGTGGATATACCAACTATTTTAGATTGTTTTCTTACTCTCAAGAGGACAGGTCTTTCCCTTAGTTCTGTAGAGGTTCACCTAGCAGCAATCAGCATCTGTCACCCACTATCAGACAGTCACTCGATCTTTACTTACCCAGTAACAGCCTGCTTCTTAAAAGGTCTGATCAGAACTTTTCTGCCAGTAAAGAAACCAACCCCCCATTGCGAACCTTAGCTTAGTGCTTTCAGCACTCACTAAGTCACCCTTTGAACCACGAGCTACATGTTCCATGTCCCTCTTGTCAGTGAAGAATGCCTTCCTCATTACTATCACCTCAGCCAGACAAGTAGGTGGACGCAATATTCCATAAGGGCAAAGTCTCGCTTTGCCTACACCTGAAATTCATGCCTAAGATAGTTTCGGAATTTCACGTAAACCAGTCAAGTCACTTATCTGTGTTTTTTCCAGAGCCCTGTACCTCTAGTGAAGAGAGGAGACTTCATTTCCTCGACATGTGATGAGCATTGACGTTCTATCTGCAAAGAACAAAACCGA
The DNA here is from genome assembly GCF_013100865.1 of Trachemys scripta elegans. NCBI lineage: Eukaryota > Metazoa > Chordata > Testudines > Emydidae > Trachemys > Trachemys scripta. The sequence continues at coordinate 89,394,590 of NC_048302.1, forward strand.
TCCGAATGTTGCCTAGGTTTTTCATTGCTGTGGCAGAACAAGGCTGAGGTCAGACTATCACATCTTAGAGGATCTTTAAGTGGATCTCTGGCTGTATCCTATACTGTTATCAGTTGACACAGCTTCCTCCCTGACATGGGGGGAGGGCTCACTCTCTAAGGGCAGACATGGCTTCAGTGGTCTTGTTTCAAGAGCTAACCCTGCTTGATATTTCCAGGGCAGCTACTTGGAGTTCCAGCCACACATTCTTGAGACGTTAAGCCTTAGTTCAAGACTCCCTGCAGATGCATCCTTTGGGGCAGCGGTTTTACAAGTGGCTATACTATCTGCATCCTTGCACCCTCCTCCTCTCTGAGTATTGCTTGTCAGTCACCCAGAGTGGAATAGATAGACATTGGAACCAGCACTCAAAGAAAAAAGGGAAGTTACTTACCTTTGTAACTGGAGTTCTTTAAGATGTATGTACCCTATCTGTGTTCCACTACCCGTCGTCCTTCCTCTCTGTTTTGGATCTTGGCTAGATTTGCAGTAGAGAAGGAACTGAAGAAGCCGTCAGTCCCCCACACCCTTTTACCCTCTGTATAGAGTACGAGGAGAGCAGGGGCAAGGCACGGACCAACTGACACTGCTTGCAACAATTTTCCAGTCTCAAGTGCATGCATGTGTACCCCACACTGGAATATACATAGGGACCACACATCTCAAAGAACTCCAGTTACAAAGGTAAATAACTTCCCTCTTTAAAAGACTCAAGATGAAATCCTGGCTCCGTAGAAGTCATTGGCAAAACTTCCATTGACTTCAGTGGAGCCAGGATTTCACCCTCAGTGCAGTTATCTTTAAGTACATCTTATGAAACTCAATATTTTTTCTTAGCTCCTAAGAAAATAATTTCCCCTTTATCATGCCTAATTCTTTTAAGGTTAAGTACATTGTATATTTTAACGTACATGCTTCTCCATACATGTAAATTTTCACCATTAAGCGGTGCATGGTAGTTTATTACAAAATTAACTCCTTCAAAACATGATGTAATAAAACAATTAAAAAATGTGGTATAAATTACTTTAAACTTCAAATTCTCTTATGGTGGCTGGCACTTCCCAGTGTGTATAGGTTCTCTGAATATGCAGCTAAAGGTAATGCAAACAGACCAGCCAAGAGGAAAGATGCTATTCTCTAGTCAAATGATGAAAGTTTGTCTGATTACCTTCATTCATGTACTCTCTTGGTATATGAAGAACAAGATTCTTACAGCAAATTACTACTACAGGTCAGCTTGAAAATTTTGCTTGTTTATTCTTAACCAGCATACACTTGTAAATACTCCATTTTGTTTGGGGAGAGTCGCAGTGCAGACCTATTTGTAGTGTGTATTATCTGCTAAATGCTATGAATACGTTTTTAAAGTAAATGATCTGTACTGGATCTTTAAGAATTCAGATTCTTGGTTTGTCTTTCCAATGCTTTCTGGAACAGAAAGCTACAATATTAGCTGGATCCTTTGTCTTGTTAAAGAATACTTGGAATAATATTTACTAATAATGAAGCTTGTGAACCTCAGACTGGTAACAAATATATAAGATTTTGTTTGGGGAAATTTGTAGCTGTTCTTTTGTGTTTAAAAAAAATGTATAGGTACTATTTACTCCTTGCACATAACTACTGCCTTAAGTTTCTTTTCTTAATCGGGTGAGAATGAGTGTGTGTATCTTGAATAGAACTGGCACCATTGGTGAGAGGAAGTAGTGGGTCTTCTGAGTGATTTTTCCTGTTTGGTTTATGAGTGTGGTGTTTTGAAAAATATTGTAGCACAAAATACCTTGCAAACTTCATAACACACTTTAGCTGACAGATTGTCTCTCCCCCCACCTCCCCCTCCAAAAAACAACCCTTCTTCCATCATCAGTTAACTGAATAAAACAATATTCGTATTAGTTGATCTCAAACCTCCAAACCCTGGTCACCACTAGAATTTGGAAGAACTCCAGAAATGTTACAGCCTTGGGTTATTCACAGCTGTTTCCAATCGAAAAGCCACTGTCTCCACCACACCATGCCCCTGGAAATGTATGTCTAAACCAGTTAATCCATTTGTACCAAAAAACTTATTATCTTAAAGAAATTGAGGCATATTTCTTCTTTTTTGGCCACACTGCTGCTGAAGGAAGAGGAGCTAAAATGCAAGGTCCTCCTTAAAGTCCTTCATCAAACTGATAAACGTGTGTGAGTCAGCTTTTTACAGATCTGTTAGTTATCTTCCTGGAAATAAGATTTATTGCATTTTTCTCAGTATAAGCTCTCTTTGGCACTATGGATATTTAAACGGGAATTAAACTACACTAACCAATAGAGCCAGCATGTTAGTTTAATTTTCAAATGATATTCTCATTTGATATATAATGAATATAAGCAAATCAAATAATGTTACATTTATATAATGCCTTTAATATAAAAGGATATCAAAACATTCTAGAAATTAGAAGGTATCAGAGGGGTAGCCGTGTTAGTCTGAATCTGTAAAAAGCAACAGAGGGTCCTGTGGCACCTTTGAGACTAACAGAAGTACTGGGAGCATAAGCTTTCGTGGGTAAGAACCTCACTTCTTCAGATGCAAGAAGATGACTTGCATCTGAAGAAGTGAGGTTCTTACCCACGAAAGCTTATGCTCCCAGTACTTCTGTTAGTCTCAAAGGTGCCACAGGACCCTCTGTTGCTTTTTACAGATTCAGACTAAC